>NC_056735.1:123645580-123675580 GCF_019279795.1 Protopterus annectens
TCAGAGTTGATATATATATAATTAGCAGGGGTGTGATGGGTACAGGGGAACTTGACCCCCTGCAAAAAGAAAAACATCATAAGTGCTTTGATTTTTCAGTGTTTTGGCTATTGATCTTTCAGGAACATTTGCTTGCCATTTGAAATTTGTGTACTGTGATGTCTAGAATTAAATCCATATATACATCTATATATATATATACATGTGTGTGTGCAAGAAGTTTGTATATGTATCTATATATATTTATATATATATATATGGGGGGTCTACATTTCTTGATCGAAATTTCACAATCTCAAACAAGAAACATAGAAATCCACTTAAGCGAAAGTGTACTACATTGAAA
Source organism: Protopterus annectens (assembly GCF_019279795.1). Classification (NCBI taxonomy): domain Eukaryota; kingdom Metazoa; phylum Chordata; order Ceratodontiformes; family Protopteridae; genus Protopterus; species Protopterus annectens. The sequence continues at coordinate 123,645,927 of NC_056735.1, forward strand.
GTGCACTTTTGCAAAAGCCGATTCAAAACAAACTACTTTAAACACTATTTTGCAGGGGGCAAGACTCCCCTGCACCCCCCATACGCCCACTACTCAAATATACTAACTCAGAGATCACACTACAGTGGGAAAAAGGATATATTTCCTTATCCCCACTGTAATCTGCTTCTGTGAATCGACTTTTGCGAAAGTACACTGTCGATGTAGTGCACTTTCGCTTAAATGGGTTCGATCTTCTGTTTATCGAAAAAGTGTGTTCTCAACAAACAGAAGTAGACCTACATGTATATATATATATATATATATATATATATATATATATATATATATATATATATATATATATATGTAGAGATCCCTATGAGATGCTCCAGATATGCTCCAGTTGCAGAATGCCATACACCATATGGTCGAGACCATATGACCGACGTTTTGCAATCTCAAAAAAAGTAAATAAGGCAATAAAACAACTTGCTATGATTTTTTTGCAGAGGGGCAAGAACCCCTGCACTCCCCACTCCCCCTGCTACTTAAATATACCAACTCCAAGATCATACCACAGTGAGGAAAATGGCAAATCCCAAGTTCAGCACTGTACAGCGATCTCAATACAAAGTGTTCAAGGTTGCAAATGTTCAGTCATATGGTCTCAACCATATGGTCTTTGGCATTCTGCAACTCGAGCATCTGATAAGGACCCATATATATGTATATATATATATATATATATATATATATATATATATATATATATATATATATACACACAGAGGGAGGGAGGGAGAGAGAGAGATAGAGAGAGAGTCTTATGAGGAAACATTTCAGTCTTGCACTTTTTCAAAGATGTTGCTTTAGTAATGACGATACCTCTTAACATTGGTATGAATGCTACCATTATAACATCAGAGGAAATATTGTCATTCTGGCCATTGGACAGGTGTGCTTAAAACAGAGATATTATTTGGCAATCATGACTTATTTGTTAAGAAGATTGGGGTTTAATATCCAGTTAGAAAATGTCCGGATCCTGAGGATAATAATAATTCTGGTAGTCCATTCCATTGGGCTGCATCCCTTTGTTTGAAGAAGCAGGGGATCATTACACCCTCCAGTCAGCTGCCTGTGCTCCCTCCTTCTCTGTACTTCCTGTTCAGAATGACGCCCTTTCACCTCCGTGACATATTTTTGTGCACCTGTACTATATCCCAATGGTCTCTTCTGCTTTCAAGTAAGGAAAGCCATACCTCTTCTAGCTTCTGCTCATATTTCTTTTTCTCCTTTTGGCATAGCTTTGTAGTGGCTTTTCTTTGAATTATTCCCAGCTGTCTGATATGCTTTTCCTTATATGGCATCCAAAAATGCATAGAAATTTCAAGATGCTTTTTGATGAAAGTCATATGGATTGGAAGCGTTAACTATATGGTTCTGGAATATATTTCCCCCTAAGGCAGTGGCAGATTATAAAACGGGCATTTTGAGTGGAAGTCCAATGCCCGTTCTTTGCGAAAAGAACATCATGCTGACAGACTTCCCATCAGGATTTTCCCCAAGGCTTTCCTTGCAAGAGTTGCTAGGTTGACATACTTGTAGGTTCCCAGATTTTTCAGCTCTCCCACCCATTCAAGGGTACCACATCTGCTCTGTTTAAGTGCCTGCAACATCTGCAGTTAGTTACTTAATTAGTATTACATTAGAATCAATATGTTTAAATATTTCATTTGGGTCTGCTATGGTGTTAATCCTCAGTATTTTATCATGACAATTGAATTGGAAATCCTCAATTATAATTCATTAAATGTATTTATATGCCTGTAGACTGGAATAGAATAGACAATAAAGTTGTATTGAAATCTTATTTTTTTAATTAAGTATGATCTTTCAGCAATGTGTAATGCACAATATGCATTTCTGCTCAAGTATCTACACAGATTGTTCCCTCTATTACTAGGCTGTCTAGATGTTGTTATATTTTATTTTACTATATCTGAATGTATGATATCAAAATCTGTATTTAATACAAGTGAATGTTCCCATTAATTTATTTTAGCAATGCAATTTATAGTCTATAACAGTGGGCCAGATTCTAAAATCGTTGCTCTCAGTATGATGTTCTTTGGTGTAAGGCTTATATGCAAACAGGTTTACTCTGGGGGCCAGATTCCAAAATACTTGTTCAGAGCCATCTCTTAGTATAAGTGGTCACTTACACCGAGGGCAAGTCTTTTGGGATTGAGCCCATTGTCTTCTTTGTAAACATTTGCAGTGGAAGTGAAAACGAGAAGCACTTTTTATGCATATGACTTGTTTCTGCTGCTACTACTATCTTAAAATTTCTCTTAAAATCTCAATAAACTCATGATATAAAATGATAAATAAAAAATAAAATGAAGTCCAAGATTCCATTTTCGTGCATTCAGATTCAGGTAATCATACCTGTGATTAAGCGTAATATGTAATTCTCAGTTATTAATGTGATTTCATTATAACGTTTAGTGGCTTGAAATAAACAACATTCAGACAGATTATACAATTTACAAATATAAGAATAAATACAAGTTACTTGTGAATGCTCTGTTCTAAATGCCAGAATCCATGAAGTGTCATATTTTCTATTACTCAACTCAAATTCCAGAATTTTCTGATATTTTCCTTGGAGAAATGGAAATTCATAACCCCTGGCAGTATGCCATCTTAACACCTTACTGCATTATTTGTCCAATTTGTCTACCCCAGTGTGTCCTTGACTGTTTATATTATGTTACATGTCCTGGCAGCTGTGGTGGTACAGCGGTTAGTGTTGCTGCCTCACAGTAAGAAGTTCTCTGGTTCGATCCTCGGCTGGGGTGCCTTCTGTGCGGAGTCTGCATGTCCTTCCTGTGGTCATGTAGGTTCCCTCTGGGTGCTCCAGTTTCCTTCCACATCCTAAAGACATGCTGTAGGTGGCTTGGATACTCTAAATTGGCCCTAGGCATGAGTGCATGCATGTGCGTGCCTTCTGTGAAAGGTTGGTCACTGGGCTGGCAACTCAACACCATAAAACTCCACTGCCAATCATGAGTGGACAGGTGATCTGCTGTGGTGACCTCTAACTGGGAAAAGCTGGAAAAAGAAGACTGTATGTCCTGGGTCTGTAGTCTCCAAGCATGAAGCAGAATTTTGCAGCAGATCATCCCTTCAGAAAATGACTGGAGCAGGTTAATAATTTGCTGTGTGCCACTGCTACACCAGCATTTTGAGAGATGATTTCTGCTTCACACAGACTGTCAGATTACAGAACAGTGTTTCTTTGTCTTCACATATACCATCCTGTGTGATATGCTGGGACCTTGGGATAAATATGAAATTACTGCCTAAGGTACAATGTCATCAGCAGACCTGCTACCTTATGACAAGACTGCAACCTTCAGGGGCACTGTGGAATGCTGTTTACATGGATGTGTGCCATAGCATGCACCACTGTGGAATGCTGTTTACATGGATGTGTGCCATAGCATGCACCACTGTGGAATGCTGTTTACATGGATGTGTGCCATAGCATGCACCACTGTGGAATGTTGTTTACATGGATGTGTGCCATAGCATGCACCACTGTGGAATGCTGTTTACATGGATGTGTGCCATAGTATGCACGTAGAGTTGATGAACCTCCATGAAATTGACTATTTGTATAGGTTTGCAATTGTAAGGCTACATATAACAGATCTAAATATAGCGAGAGTTATAAACCATGAAGAAAACAAATTTAAAGTTGTATCTTTCCTCAGATAAGCAGAAGCGAGTCAGAAAATAATAAGTATGTAAATCAAACCAGAAGTAGACAAACATCTGATGGTAAAAGGACGTGCCACTAAGACAAAGAAAGACAATGAAGAACATGACTAGAAGAAAAGGAAAGAACACTGTGCAATCATAATTATAGTGACAAGTGTAGGGAAATGGTGGAAAACTCACGTATTGATCAACATCTGACACATGAATGTCGAATGAGAGGTGAATTTAAACCAAAAGATAAAGGTTAACAATAGCAGTATAAGAAAGTCGACAACATACACACTGGTCTACAAACTCTATAGAAAATGATGAGATAAAGGCAAGTGAAGGTTCTGTAGTACAGAACTAGAAACACTTCCACATCTTGTTGCTGGTGTGATATACCCATACACTAAAAGGCACATTAAAAGTTAGCACCTTTAAATTGCTACCTTGACAGCTTTGTGAATATTCCACTTTACCTGGCTTCAAAAGCCTATTTAATCATATTTATTTGCATTACTTTTAATGATGCCCTTTGGATCATACAAATGATTTGTTTTAATTGTTTATTCGAATAAACTGTCTTGAGAAAGAACTTGGTTAAATATATTGCTATTGTTAGCGCTGCTATTTAAGTAGTGGTATTACACTGATCTATTTTTTTATCTGTACTAGTTATTATTGTTCAAGTCTTTTGGACAGAAGCACTTTAATAAAATTAAACCGGAAGGTGAGCTTACAGTACAAGTGCCCTCTCATCTACAACTTGCCAAGGCACTGAGTACACTTACTGACTACATTATCTCATGGTATTCCAATGTCATTAAAAATGGACTGACTATTAAGCTGTCTCCTTGTCATACATTTAAAACATTTGGTGCTTTATAGATTAACATGATGCAGTTACATTTGCACATTTGTATAGTCTATGAATCAGGCACTACCTTGGCTTTTGATGTGATGCTTTGCATTGCACAGATGTTCATTATCATTTTGCAAGCTGCTTTGCATTGTGACAGCATACATAATACATAACACATTGGCATGACTCATTTTGTCTGAACCACAAATTATTTGTGCAAATGCACTTCAAGTGCAAAGTTGATGGTCTCTACAACTTTTACAAGAATCTCAGCTCTAGCAATTATACAGAACAATATAATGCAGAATTTCTTTCTTTTTCTTTTGGAAAATTTAAAGTAAAGAAAATATGTATCATCTATTTTGGCAATGTCACAGAAGACATAATCTAGATATTTAAGGAATTTAATGTGTTTAAAGTAGCTGAATCCTCTTCAGAAACTTCTGATGTCTGTATAACACTTCTTAGGTGGATAGTAAAATAAATTCTAATACTAAATCCCTAAGGCAAGGATGTTTCACTGCATACTTTTTTAAGATGTTTATCTTAATTAATGTTTTTCTTTTTTAATTTTTTGAGAATCTTTTATCCAGAATACATGTAGAGAAAAAAAAAAGCAGTTTTAACAACATTGGGACAGATTTCAAAATAATCTTGGGCAAACTAAGTGTGGATATAATAATAAGAAAAATCAAAATTCAAGTGCATATACTAATAAGTTGTGTATTTCACAATTACGGACTCTGCACACACTCACGGGATTCCAAAAACACAACATGTGCACCCAGCGATAGTAAAATCTGACAACTTAGTATGCCGATACCTCCCTGCAACCACTCAGCAAAGGCTATCTGTACTACTCTTTCTCAGATCAAAATGAGTGCAGTGTTATCCTGCAGATTCTGCAGCAAAACTGTAAAATGCAAGCTGCAGCGTATGCACTTGAGCATGCCCAGTTATAACAAGCTATAATGGAGGATGATCGATAAAAATGCATTCTTTTCACAGGCAGCCAATACAGTAATAAGCTTAGCTACAGTAAGCTCTCTCTCTGACCATGAAATAATTGATGGATATAGATTATACGGAGAGCTAGTGCATACTGTGTGTAGAATGTGTGTATGCTGCAATTCTTCATGCAGCCTGCAGCTTGAACCAGGCAACGCAGAAACAAAGCTGTGTCTGAATCTGAGTATTCAGACCTCTGGGACATTCCAGCAGCTTAGCTGCTAGTCTCTTACTAGGACAATTCCTGGTAGTTATGTGCAGCAAAGCAGATGACGTCTTCCACTTCCCAGCAGCATCCATGCAGAGGTCTATATTATGTTATCAAAAAGCCGTTATATAGAATTGCTTTTCATCGACCCGTAAAAGTCGAACTCTTATAATAGCGAAAACTTGAATGAGTAAATTTTTTCCCTGGGAAAGAAATTGCTAGCCCCTACCACGAACTATACACTACTTTAAACATAATGTGGGGGACTTCACCCCCACAGCCCCCCTTACTAAATATATCAACTCCGAGATCACACTACAGTGGGGAAAATGGCAAATTCACAAGGATGGCCAAGCGGTTTCTTTCCCAGGGAAAGAATTTGCTCATTTGGGTGTTTGCAATTATAAGAGTTCGTCTTTTATGGGTCGATGAAAAGCCGTTCGATATAATGGCTTTTCAATAACATATTATACAATGACCCCTCATTAATATTCAAAAACGTGCACGCTGATTGGTCAGCATGCACGTTGTAAATCCGAGTTATAGTAATGGAAAAAGGTCCGGTCGCCCAGACTTTTTCCATTACTATAACTCTTACAGCAGCACTGTCTCGCTATGTTAAACGAGTTTAACATAGCGAGACAGCTTTAAAAAAAGCCACGGAGATTCTCCATTGCTTTTTTTAAAGCTGTCTCGCTATGTTAAACCCATTTAACATAGCGAGACAGTTTGTAAAAGCAACGGAGATCTTGCTTTCTTCGTTGCTTTCTTCAAAACTGTCTCACTATGTTAAATGCGTTTAACATAGCGAGACAGCTTTAAAATAAGCAACGGAGATTCGCCATTGCTTTTTTTAAAGCTGTCTCACTATTAAACCCATTTAACATAGCAAAACAGTTTGTAAAAAGCAACAGAGATCTTGCTTTCTCCGTTGCTTTTGCCCACAGCTCTGATGTACTGCGTAGACATACGCATGCGCAGTACATCAGAACTGCCGCAGAATACCAGACAGCTGCGGAAGGGCAGCAAGCAGGCATTATACAATGCCATTATTTAAGAAAAGTAATTATTTTTTTTTGACTAATGTCATTGTATAATAGCAATAACCCACTTCTGGGTGTGGGTAATGCTGGATTTACCCATGGTTGGCTTTGTTCGGTCACGAGGGCGAAGCCCTCGTGACCAAACCACGCTGACCGTGGGTAAATCCAGCATTACCCACACCCAGGCATGGGTTATTGCTATAATATAGACCCTCCAGGCAGTGTTATATGGTTCTGTCATGAAAAGTTCTATGCCATTGCCAAAATCTCCTGTCTCCTTGGTGCAGCCGACTACACCCATTTTCCAGTAACCCCTCCCCCTCCAGTGATGATGCAGAGCATTAGGTTAACAGAAATGGGTGGCCATATTTTTCAGTTGTCAGGTAGTGTGCCCTGCATATGGCCTCATTATTAACCTTATTTTATTTCTTAGCTATGAGGTGCAACATGCAAAATACTGAAATATTCTTTATATTGTGCATGCATTTATGTATGAAGTAGATTTTGATATGATACTATGGATTGTGTTCAGAAGGCATCATTATGGGTACCTGTATGCTTTTTGTTAATATACCTCTGTCTCTGTGAGGGTATTGCAAATATTAGATACTGCAGAAAAACAGTACCCATAATTACCATTTATAAGAAGGCTAAACAACAAAGTTGCTAAAGGGCTCATCATGAAATAACTCTGACCTTGATGCTAATGTACATTAAAATGCTATATTTGACACCCAGTTCTGTGGATGTTTTCAGTCATATTACAAGAAGTATGCCGTTACATAGGAGCAGGCCGTGAATGATTCAGCACTCCACAGGTGTCAGATGTAAGTGTGATTATAGAACGGGGTGGGAGTGTTACACAGGATACTGTAAAAGTTGTCTTGCACTTATACAATATACCCAGGTTGGCTTTTCTTTCTCACTCATATTGCAGTACATTCAGCTCTTTACCAAGTTATTGAAACAGTAAGCTAATATCAATCAAATGTACCACAATTTGCGAACATACCAACAGTTATAATTATTACTGTCCATGACCACCTACTATGAAACAAATTTAAAGTGTATATATACTCCTTTACTTTACAAATAATGTTGGTAAGGTTAATTTTCTACAGTTCCCCAAATCAGTGATGGGGCTGCCTTGTGGAGAAGTACTGCATTATCTATCTTCCTGGCCTTGTGAAGAAGCTAAGCTTGAATCGGTTTAAGAGGCTATCACTGTGGTACTGTTTTGTGCTAGTAAGGAAACAGCCTGGTATGCTGTTCTGATGTAAGCAGCTAGTGCTTTTGCTTTTCAATATGGCTCTTCAAGACTTGCTCTGGGGTAATTTTAGGGGTGGTATGTACTGAATGGAGGGGGCAGAGGTGATGGAGGAGAAGCTTGAACTAAATTAATCCACTAATATCCTGGTGATGTCCTCCAAGTCAGAATAGGCAGTACCATTAGAGATCATTTTGGCACAGTGCTGAGCATGGTTCCCAAGATGCCTGACATATTTTAAAAAGGGTTTCAAGGTTATCTTTAGAAGAGATGGCAATATTTGATTTGAACTTGCTTTCCTTATGTTGATCTTATGTCAGTTCTTTACTTATGTTTTGAGATATTTAACTTATTTCTTAAAGTCAGCAGTTTTTCCATTTATTATAAAATTTGTTAATACTGATACCCCTTCCTAGGCACTTGTTTCTAAATTTGGCATAGTATTTGTGGCAGATGGAAACAGATATCTCAATGCAGGAGTTTAAGTAGGAATAAAAATCAGTGGTACACAACGCCGCATTTCTTGGGTGCTTCTCAGGCTTTGAAAGGCTTTTAAAAATCCTTATGCCATAAGAGAATGTTTGCAACTGGCCATGGACATATCTTTGAAGACAGTAAGACTGAAAGACAGTATCTTAGAAAAGGTCAGAAACTGTTTGTTGGCCTAATTTGACCAGTGATGGGGAAACTATGGCTGTGGTGCACATCAGAGCTACATTTGTAAGCAGTAGATATGAGAGAATTAGTGTTGATAATGTCTCTCAAATTTGCTATTAGGAATGTAAGGCTAACTTTGAGCTTAGAACTGCAGTTAATTCAAAAGATAGCTATAAAGCCTTCTTTACCTATAGTAGTAAGCTTAGAGGTAATCTGTAGTTCTACAGTGAACTTATCACCATTGCAACCTTCTTCTGTAACCCCAAGGTCATTGCTAATAGTCTCGTAGACAAAGTAACTTCCAACTTCACTCCTCCTACCTTGTCCTCTCTCTCTCCCCTCTATTCCCCCCCATAATGACCGCATCTTTTTTTGCACTTTCCAAAGTAAAAAAAAATCTACCTCCATGGGCCCACACAATATGGATGGATATCTGCTGAGAAGTGTAAGTTCCCACCTATCAAAACCTCTCCATCAGCTCTTCGATCTGAGCCTCTCCACTGGTTATCTCCTTGGAGTGTGGAGAATAGCAGTTATGGCGCCCTTACATAATGGTGGTGCCTTTACTGATCCTGGGAATTATAGGTCTGTTTTTCTCACTCATATTATTTGCAAGACTATGTGATGTATTATAGCTGAACTAATAAAATATGATATTGGTGACCTTATATGCCTGGATACACACCACTTCAGCTTTGTAAAAGACAAATCATGCCTTCTTTGACCTGGTTGAGTTCCTTGAAAGGGTTATTGAGACCTTGAATAAGAGGCATACAGTTTACCCTGCCTATTTTGACCTTACAAAAGCCATGACATTATTATTAATGCTGGGTTTACTGCCACCGTCTCCATACAGTTTGCTGGACTGGTAACTGGCAGTCTGACAGAACACATACGATTAGGAGGGAATTTGCTCTAGATTAAAAAACATTACTGTTGGCTCTCTGCCGGGACCCCCTCCTCTTTGGCATATATTTCTTTGACCAAAAGCCAATATCAAAGGACTATGGCTAACCAATCAGTTTGCTGATGACTGTACATAGGGATGGTTATCCAATCCTGCTGTGATCCTGAAATTTTCCAGCATTAGCTGGACTAAATAAATGCATGGTGTATTTATCACATACTTAAACTTAGTACTACAAAATGCAATAGAGTTTTCCTTGGAAATCTTTCATCACTACTGCTTACCATAGAGATAACTTTCTATTTAAATCTGATGCAGTCATCAAAGACTTAGGTATGCATGTTGATAACAGAATCTTTTTTACTAGTACATCTCTATGATGGCTAGAAAACCCTAGTATTTTTCAAAGTGTATCCTTGTGGTATCTCAACAAAGTCCAGAGAAGTTATAGTAGCACTTTATTTATCTCATATTGGGCCCACCATTAAACATAACATACCCTTGTACCTCTCTAACCACTTTGAGACACCTCAGTGTTTCCTCACTAGAAATGATTTTGAGTCTCAGTACACTTAGATACTCTGATAGAATAAAAGACCTGTCCCTCTAGTGCATGTCATACCAACACATGAGGGTTGATTTCTGTTTAGCCTTCTGTGGTATGAATAGCCTAGCACACTTTACTCCTTAAGTAGAACTGGTTGTAAAGCAAACACCTGTTCTAGAGACTTAAACCTACACAAGCACATCAACAACCTCACATAAATGAATACCCTGCTTCTGGTAAAGGCTGCCCTTATAAAGGCAGAGCAGTTCCTCAGCAACCTTTAAAACTAGTCTGGGAGGGTGATCATACATTTTCACAGGGGATGGGTGTAGAAAGGCTACTTTATTGGGGACATTGTTTGTCTGCCACAGTACTGAGTGATTCAGCTGAACTTCTCAATGGTCTCCTATAGTTATAAGCTTAGTAAAAACCTGCATCCATGAACCTGTGTACATATTTGTTATTTGTTTTGCACGCTTGCTTATTTTTAGATATGTAGTTGAAATATCCCACAATGAATGTATTATGTTTTGTAGTTAAGAATCTAATTTGACTGGCATTTGTCATGAATGATGTGTGAAATGGAGAGTTTACCACAGTTAAACATAATATGGGACTTGGACTTGTCAACTGATGGCAGGATATGCAGGAGTTTGAGGACATTATCCTCTTATAGTAGCTGTGAGGAGATGAGATTTTTAATGAATTGTGATACACCATAATTGAAAAGTTGCTACGATCAACAAGAGGATCTGAACCATATTAAGCTCCAGTAAAGAAATAGTGGTATCACTACACTAGAACAAAGTTTCTGTAATTATACAAGCATGAATGTTTCAAGAGTCTAGAAAGCCTTGAGAGTAGACTTTTTTTGCTTAATCTTCTACCACTGGTGAGTGCAGTAACACAATTCAAAAATTATGCAACAGGTCAAAACAATGCAGAATATGTGCCACAGAACCATGGTACAAAAATTCAAAGTAATATAAACTGCCAGCACAGGTAAAAATTATATAAGGCAGAGGAACAGGTCCCACAGGGTTATTAAGTACAGCTATTCAAGGTATAGAATTCTAAGTCTAGGTGAAACAGGTAATTGTGCTGCAATCTGAGCTCCTGCACATTGCTCAGCTACTTAAAAGGTTGGATTGCAGGTTTGCTGGGGTAGAATGAACAGAACAGGTAGTCACTACACTGCATGCATTAGTGTATACTTTGCAAAGTGATGTTAATCAATAAAAACAAGAGCAAAGCCATATAACACATCCATAATTAAAGCAGGCAAAAAGAAGAATTCAGCCAATAGAATATAGAAACACTAACAAGCTAATAGCGAATTAAATGTACAGAACACTGCAAGTTGGAGATTTTCTCCCAGGGCCTCTACTGAAAATGGAACTTCTGCTCAGATGATCTTTCCTGGTAAACTAGCAAGTACACTCTATCAATATTAGCTTTAAAATGTTACAAAAATTCCTTCCCTGTTGTTGCAGTCCTCAGGTAAGTGGTTACTTCCAGTAGATCAGTAGTTCTAGTGCACACTATGTTGCAGGTCAACATAAACAAGAATGAAGCTGTGCAGACCAGCAGTAATTAAAGCAGTAAACAAGCAAACAGCCAGTGCAAGCCACTTATACTAACAAACTAACAGCAAATAAATGTGCAGAAAATTGTGAACTCCCCTACTCTCCAACAGCAAACTGCAAAAACAGTCCCAAATGAAAAATACTAAAATCCAGCACTCACATTTCAGTATCAACTTCAGAAGTTAGAAAAAGTCATTTTAGTGGTGCTGGACAGATCAGAGAACGTGGTCACTTCCACTAGATCAGTTGCTTGAGTGTGCAATGTGTTGCTGGTCAACACAAGCAAGTGCAAAACCAAATGGCACAAAATTAATGAAATCAGGAAAAGACAAACAAATAGCCAATGTAGACTGGTAGTGCAGACAAGGTAAAAACAAATAAACATTTAGAAAACTGCAAGTCACTCTTGTTTCACTAAATCAAACTGCAAAACAATTCCAAAACACATCAATACCACTATCATGCAGAAATAAAATCAATTTTAGCTTAAAAAGCTAGAAAATGTCATTTACTTGGTCTTGGAGAGCTCAGATAAGTAGTTTTTTCCAGATGATCAGTAACTTGGGTTTGCAGTGAGCTGTAGCTCTGCACAGGCAAATTGAAACAATATTACATAAACTGTAAATAATACTGACAGTACTGCTAAGTAAAGATGAAAAAAGTGTATGTTTCTAAAATGGATGTGGACTCAAATGCTTTAAATGCATTGAATACAAACAACACTTCCTTAGCACTGTTTGATTTATAATAAAATATGCAAATCCAGTGTTATGTTATTATCTTGAGTCCTGCAGTTTCACATGAAGCCAGATTGTAAATTTAAGAATAAATATCAGCAAAGAGAAAAATCAGTTGGTCAGTATCACAGTGGAATATTTTGATATTATGGGTCTATAAAGTATATACATACACACACACACACACACACACACACACACACACACACACACACACACATATATAGCTATATCTATTTATTTATCTATCTATCTATCTATCTATCTATCTATCTATCTATCTATCTATATGTTGTTGTTGTGTCTTTCGGCTTTTCCCGGTTACGGGTCGCCACAGCGGAACACCAGTCTGCTAATGATTGGCAGTAGATTTTTACGTGCCGAGTTGCCAGCCCTGATGCACAGCCTTCAACGAAGGTACGCACATTCACACATGTCTCCACACAGAAGACACTTTAGCTGAGAATCGAACAGGACAACGTCTTACTGTGAGGCAACAATGCTACCTCGGCACCACCACTGCAGTGACATCTATCTATCTATATACACATATATAATTTCTTGCCATTTAACTACACATATATAATTTCTTGCCATTTAACTGAAAAAACAAAATGTTGAAACAAAAACTGTCGAAAACTCAAAATCTTGAAAATAAAATGTGCTCTTTCCCCCACTGCAGTGTTTTCTTGTAGTTGCTATATATAACCTAGCAGGGGGTGTGGGACATTGCAGCCCTCCCCCACATGGTGGATGCAAGGGGCTTGCCCCATCCATTAAACAGGTTTTCAATATTTTTGTTTTCAACATGTTTTTGTTAAAAAAATTTGTCTTTTCAATCAAATGCAATAGAACTATATATATATACACACACACACACACACACACACACACACACACACACACACACACACACACATATATATATATATATATATATATATATATATATATATATATATATGGATCTACTTTTATTAAACAAAAGTACAATCCACCAAATTGTACTTACCCGAGCTGACTTCAACGAAGCTCCACTTCAATGAAGAAATGGACTGCCAAATTCCTTTCACAGGGAAAGGAACCATTTGACCACCTTGGTAAACTGTGCCCTCTCTTCCGTGTAGTGTGATCTCAGAGTTGGTATATTTAAGTTGTGGAGGGGGGTGAAGCCCCCCACTTTGGTGGGTTTAGTTGTCATTCGTCTTGTTTGATTCCTATGGTGGTTAAGTGGTTCTTTCCCTGTGAAAGGAATATGGCAGTCCATTCCTTCATTGAAGTGGAGCTTTGTTGAAGTCAGCTCGGGTAAGTACAATTCAGTGAATCGTGCTGTAATCTAATGAAAGTATATATATATATATATATATATATATATATATATATATATATATATATATATATATATATATATATATATATATATATATATATATATATATATATATATATATATATATATATATATATATATATATATATATATATATATATATATTGTACTTGACTGGTTTCATGGCTGAAGATCATGGTCAGCTGGTTATGTGTAGATCATGTAGTCTACATTTTAGATATAATTACATAACCTGACAGGAAAAGATGCTGACATATTTAAATTTAAAATAGAATAGAATGATAAATAATTCTAAGGGGATCCAGTGTCTGCCTGGGATAACATGATCGACAGACCACGATGCATTGCCAGAGATGGCCTGCACCTGTCACCCCTGGGATTCCAGATACTGGTTAAGGCTCTTGCCACCCTCATAGTGCCTTTTTTAGGCAAAGTTCAAATGACAAACTCACCACTGTAGCAGGTATAAGCAAGCAAAATCTGAGGTTAATGCTACTCAGTGCTAGAAGTCTAAATCTCAAAATGCACTCACTTGAGGCACTCCTTAAAATGGAGAACATCAGCATCTGTGCAGTGACAGAGACCTGGTTCAAGTCTCTAGAGAGTACCCCTGCATCACTAGGCTATAACTCATACCACACTTTTCGGCCACCTAACCTGGACTGAAACTCTAAAGGAGGAGGCGTGTCCATCTTCATTAAGAATATCTACATCTCCAGGCTATTTGCTCAACTTAATGTATCTGAAATTATCCAAGTGCAATTAACACTGGGCAAGACTGCAATCCAGGTTGTAGTTTGTTACAGATCCCCCACCATGCCCCAGGATGCACACTCCATGTTTCTTGATATACTGGGTAATATTAAGGTACAGCCCAATACCCTAATAATGGGCAATTTCAACTACCCCACCATCAACTGGGAAAACTACTCATGTACTAACTCATTTGCTCAACACTTTCTGGAATTCATAAATTCCAACACCCTGGATCTGCTTGTCCATACCCTCATCAGGGGCAGCAATATCCTGGACCTGGTCATTACCAGTATGGGCAACCGATGTTCCATGTCAGAGGTCAACTCCTTGCTAGTCAGATCCAACCACAAGCTAATCACCCTAGACATCAATATCCCACTCCCACCCCCATTAAGGAAACCATCGTAAAAAACTTCTCCAAAGCCAACTTCATGCTTCTTAAGACAGAAGTGGCAAGCTTCACAGCACCCATACAGATGGAAAATAGAGATACAACTGCTGAATCCTGTACAAATGCACTGTATAAGCACATATACGAGTGCATGGATCATGCCATCCCCAACAGAACCAAGATGCTATCCTCCCTAAAAGGGAAGCCAATCTGGTGGTCCTCTGCCATAAACAAACTCTATAACAGAAAGAAGAAGCTGTTGCAAAAATGAGTAAAATCTCTGGTCAGCCTCAGTAAGAAGCTGAGATCCCTCATAAAATCCTCCAAAGCTACTTACCAAAATAAAATTGCCACTGATTCTAAAGACAACCACAAAGCATTCTACAGTTTTGTCAATAATCTCAATGGTGACACTCAGATCTGCTCTTAGCTTCAGCACAATGGCACTAGATATACAGGACCAACTGATATTGCCGACATCCTGGCAGATAGGTTCAGTGCAAACTTTACCCCTATCTCTATCGGAGTCTGGATTAAGACGGAGGTTCTGGTTCTTCTTCAGGGAAAACTCACAATTTTTAAATACGTTAATGTTGTCTCCTGAATTTTGAAGCAACTGTGCCTAAGACTCACATGGGTTATAAAGAGAAGCAGTTATAATGGGCTTGAGAAATTGGCTACATTTACACTCTATGAAGACAAATCCATCTTGCCTGTCACTAAGGAAATTTGTTAGCAGTGTATTCAATGACTTTATGACAATTATAATTACTCCATGAGACTTAACAGTGTTATCAGAAGCAAATTTTTGGCTATTTGGCACCCCTGCCATCGATGTGCACAATAATGTTAGTGCTAGTGCTGGACTGTTTCTGGAACTTCTAAGTTCCAGTTTAAATATGCAATGTACAAAATCACAGTGCAGTATGTGGCCATCCCCCCAAGCCTGAGCACCATTTGTCACAAGAAAAGCACACAGTGTTGCATTACTTTGTGCCCTACCATGACTACTGAATACACTAAACATTCAAAGACTCCCTCCCATATGGCCTTGAGCATCTTCAGATACAGGACACACTGTGCCATGCCACCTTACTTTTCATCTTACCTATGCTCCTAAATGTGCACACATAGTATTCAGTTCCATTGAATGCCTTGTACAGTCTTAAAATGGAGAGCTCACAGTGCAGCAACCCTATCATTTGTGTTGTATATGTATGTATATGTACACACATGCACCAACACACACACACATGCTGTTGAAAGTAGGACAATGAAAACAATGCCACCCTGTTGTGTGTTCTTATTGTCCTTCAAGTCGCACATCCTGCTGAGGAGTGACATAAAGTCAGCACTTGTTCTGCTGTAAGGATGATACAGCTACAGTGCTCGTTGATGCCATCGATTGGAACCTGGAACATCTGAGCATAATCTGAAGGTCAGATAGTCTAGAAACAGGCAAGCCATCTTTTTCTGGATCAGAAATCTACCACCTGAGTGTGTAAGTCCTCATTTTTCTATATGTCCTCCACAGTGCTGACAGGACTCTGCTCAAAGCCTACTGCATAATTACACATATTTATATCCTGAATCTTTTAAGGCATATCCATTTTTCTCTCAGATGCTTTATATGTATTTAACATTAGTATGCCTGGGCATGCCCCCACTGTTTTTGTTAACTGGATTTGGTTCTTAAACAATGCTGACGGACATATTCCTAAAGAAGCTTTGTGATATGTTGTTTGAAATCAGATTGAAGTGGAGATTAGATTTCTTGCAACAGTCATAAAGAAGAGAATCTTCTCTTCATGTAAGCATAATGACTACTCCTGGCTGTCAGCTCACTGATGTAAAAATAAAATATCTGGGTAGAATAACTCTAAACGCATGTGAACTGATAACCCAGATCGAAAATCATGTAAATGGTATTCTGGAGTAACTGGCTCAGCTCCCAGTAGGACATATAACTATTATCACATCCAGAATTATGATTTTAAATTGCCTCATAATGAGAAGATCAGTGTCTATAGCATCTCATGTAACTCCCTCAGAAGTATTGCCTTGTATGCATTTAATTTTGAAGGTTATTTGAAAAGGTATTGCTGTGTGCTATTTCTGTTAGAATAATATAAGTTAATTTATATTCAGGTGCTGAGAAGGGAACTCCATCGGTTTATTAGAAGTTGAACTATCATATGTATGTCGGCAGCTGTAAAGTTGTATGTGGCTGTGCTAACAATGCAGCTCAGATGGAATAATCTAAACTGATGCAAAACAGCAGTCTGTGTGATTTCTAGCTTAAAATGTATGGCATAAAACATACAGATAAATTCTGTTTTGCCTCCCTCTTTCTCTGACTGTTAGTTTTGTTTCTTTAGTCTTACCTCTGCTTTACCACTGAGTTCCCCACCGCATAGATTATGTTATCTATGGATTTTTCTTTGTTAATTCACAAGTTTCAGCCTGCGCTGTGTACTAGACATTATCATTTCTATAGTCTTCAGGACTGTTATTTGCATTGAATAAGGATCTTTATTTGCATTGATTTACCCATAGCAACTAGCTTCTGTGCAGACTAGTGACAAATGTTATAGGCATTTTAAGAAGTTAGCGGCAGTAGATTTCTTTATTTTTACATAGATTTTCACATTAGAAAAAAAAGGAACATACTGAACTACTGTTACAGGTGCAGTTCTGGAGGTTGTTTGCTCTAGTGACATCGACTACGGGTCTTACAACAACCTTGAACCACATGGTGCACAAATATTTTTTCTGAATCTAGGCACATCCTGAACACCAAATTAATAGTTGGCAACATGGCAGAAATGCACGATGGATCTTAAGAAATAGGCAGAATACAAGACAGACGCTTAGTTCTACTTTCAACTGTAAAGTATTAATTCAGACTATCTT
This sequence comes from Protopterus annectens, assembly GCF_019279795.1. NCBI lineage: Eukaryota > Metazoa > Chordata > Ceratodontiformes > Protopteridae > Protopterus > Protopterus annectens. The sequence continues at coordinate 123,663,913 of NC_056735.1, forward strand.
TTCATTTGCTTCTGCAACACAAAAACAGCACTGTGAGCGGCTGTAAGGTATATTTGATTAAATACGTCAAAGGAAATTTACTTAACATAATGTCATAATTAAAAAAAGGGAATGAAATGTAATAATGAAAAGTATGTACTTACACCATGTTGACATGTGACTAAAGTCAATTCAGTGAGCTTGCAGAGGTTCACAGGCAAATACTAGCCTAGCTGCTCCTGTGGGCCATTTTAAGCCTAGCCAATTTCCCTTTCAATAGTAAGAATCAAGCCCAGTACCTTCTGACTACAAGGTAAACACCTTACCCATTATACCAACCCCAATCACAAAGCTTAACCTCAGTGAGATGTCATCTGGTTAAGTTATTTATTATTTTATTTATTTATTTGACATTTGTTAACCAGGTTGGTCCAACTGAGCCAAAGGCCTATTTTTAGTGGAGACCCAAGGAGGAAAATAGCTCCAGTCTGCATGCAAACATACAATAAAAATACAATAATGATACAGAGTGCAATTCCCAAACCCAAGGGAACAAGTTCCAGTCTACACACAGAAGCACAATATCTTATATGTTACATGGAAAAAATCCCCATTGCAATAATATACAATGTAATAACAGGTAATCTAAGTTATATGACAAAAGTGTCACCAGGAAAAAGACATAACAGTGATATCACAGTAGTGAGGGTATAATTTTGAAGCTAAAGGTTCTATCTGTATGATGTCAGAAGTGTAAAAACACTGTATTACATGTGAGAATGTAAAGGAGATAAATGGGGAGTAAGTGAAGCAGAAGGAAATAATTCTAATAGCTATGAAGAGGAGTAAGACACATAGACGGGAGGTGGAGACTACAGAGATGTCAAGGAGGAGCTTGCCATGGGCGTGACTACAGTGATGTCAAAGAGGAGCTTGCCATGGGTGGGACCAAGTATTTAGGAGGTAGTGTATTAACTCTCTTAAATTGGTGCTGTTGAGAGATATTTCATATGTTAGGAGGAATAAAATGCGTGCTATATAGTACTTGTAAAAAATTTCCAGTGTTCTTTTTGGGTTTATAGATGTCAAGAAGATGTTTGTCAGTTGAGTGGTGATGTCAGAGGGGGAAGTTCAGCTGTGAAGCTGAACTCCCTGATCTCTGTTTTTTATAGGAAATCAGTGCCAGTGGTTTTTCACTGCGTGCCAGCGTTGATTTCTATTTTCTGAGAGATTTTTCCCTTTTTTGTGTTTCTACAGCCAGACACTTGGTTCATATTCATTTATCTATCTATCTATCTATCTATCTATCTATCTATCTATCTATCTATCTATCTGTCTATATGCATGTACGTATATCAATGTATATGTATATGTATATATATATATATGTATATGCATATATGTATATGTATAAGTATATGTATATGTATAAGTATATGTATATGGTTCTACACATTGCCATTGAAGTGAATCAAAGTGATTGAATAACATGCATATAAAAGTGAGAGGGCACTGAAAGTATTGTCAGCAGTATGATCACAGAGTACTTGAGTAAGCTAGTTATACCTTTTCCCTACTATTGTGTAATCTTTGATTTAGTATATTTAAGTTAGTGGGGTATTGGGGGTTGAAGACAGGGTTCCACTCTGCAAAAAAACAGTTAAATGTTGCTTTGACTGCATCTACAACACCTATATCTTTCAAATATTTAGTCTTGAGAGAGACAGAGATCAAGAAGAGTGAGAATAACAGTTTGCAACATGGCAGAAATGCACAATCGATCTTAAGACACACACACGCACACGCACACACGCACACACACACACACACACACACACACACACACACACACACACACACACACACACATATATATATATATATATATATATAGAGAGAGAGAGGTAGACAGATGTGTGCATGTGTGTGTGTGTGTGGTGTGTGTGTGTGTGTGTGTGTGTGTGTGTGTGTGGGTGTGTGTGTGTGTGTGTGTGTGTGTGTGTGTGTGTGTGTGTGTGTGTGTGTGTGTGTATATATGAAACTTCAGGAGTGTGGGATACTTCCTCCCACATGGTGCAGTGCAGGTACTTTTGTTTTTGTCTGGACAAAGTTACAACGGGCTGTTTTCATTCATTTGTATCCTCGATATTATTTGATGAGTCATAGGAAAATCTAATGAAAAGCTAATTTAGTTAGATGAAAAAAAACTTGTGCTGATTACAAAAATGTTTCCTTTTTTTCTTTATTTGAAACAAATCAGACTCAAGGATTCATAAATGCCACTACCATGATCGCAGCCAGGCCAACTCGATTGACATTCTTTACAGAATGAGCAGCGATGCTAATCATATATGCATGCAGTGAGGCCAATGTGCATGAAAAGATGGCTTTTATTTAGCTCACAGTATGGGCCTGTGGTTAGATCATGGTAAAGCCATTACTGCATTTTCAAAACACAAGCAACTTATGTAAACAATGGTGCAGAAGCATCCCCAGTAAGGGATGCCAGTGCAACCACACAATTGTACAAAGATGATTTAATCAGGAGCAGCAAATATATATATATATATATATATATATATATATATATATATATATATATATATATATATATATATATATATATATATATAGATAGATAGATATAGACATAAATACTTAGAGAGAGAGGGAGGGACAGATGTGGAATGCAATGCAATGGAAAGTAACACTAATGGATGAGGGTGGAGTAGAGTTGAAATTGTATTAATGCACACAACAGAGATGGACACCACAAACTACTAATGAAGTTGTAGAACAAAGCAATTCTTGTAAAAGCAGAGGGAAAAAGTGGCTGTGACAATATGTTGGCATTGTGGAATGTGAAATATGCACAGGTGAGGTGGGATACAAAATGTACGATGATATACAAACCTGTACTACACTTAACAACATTTGAGTGTCAACAGTGGACCTCTACTATGCAATGAATGTCAATAAAAATAGATGTTACCCTAAGGGGAGTCTATCCAGAAATTCAGTCTACATGCCAGTATATTCACAATTAATAGGAACAACTGTAGCAGTCAGAGTGCAAAAGCTCATAAAACACATATATCTGGGTAATGCAGTTCATGTGGAGATAGCCAGAAATAGTAGTCCTCATGGAACCAAGGTATGGAAGCTCACATATGCACACTTGAATGTACCATCAGAGTACATTAGTAAGGGTAGCCAGTGTAGCATAAAGTGCGTACATTCTAGAAATGCAGTACATGTGTAGACTGCAATCATCAAACATTTAAAAAGGCATACAACTGCAAGTGAATCTGACACCCCCAGCCAGTGTAGTGACACAGTAGGAATCACTGCATAAGTACACTGAGCCATCAAAGGACTTTGAAGAATGGCAGTAACTGTACTTTATTTCACATGGGTACACACGATGAGGTTTAGCTCATTTGCATGACTGACTAGTGTGTGTGTGTGTGTGTGTGTGTGTGTGTGTGTGTGTGTATGTGTGTCAAGGATTTTCCAGCAGTTTTGTCATAGGATGTGGAATGCCATTCCTCTATGGCCATATCTGGCCATCTATTTTGCTATCTGACACTTTCACTCAACATATGACCAAAGAAAGATGACTTTGAACTATATGCTCAGTCTTGGTTTGTGTGTAGTATGTCAATCTATTTCGTGAACATAGCATATTTTGTAAATGGGAGTATAGGACAGATTGAGACAAAAAGGTGAAACAAGTACAGGGTATAATATAAGAGCAAATACCAAACGAGTAGGTTGGAGGTAGCATAGGAGCTCAGATCCCCAAATTTCTAGCTTACAATGGCAGAAGAATGCAGAAATATATTGTTAAAAAATGTCAATCCCTATATAATGTATACATTCATGATAGGATTGCTTACTATCAGGGCCTTGAAAGCGTAATATCATCAAAGCACACAAATAAAATTCAGCCCAAGCTATGCCACTGGTATGTTCTAGACCAGTGTATTAATAAGAAATGCCATAGAAACACTAGCAGAAATGGTGACTGGAAAGCACATTTCAGTGAAATGGAACACATGAGAGCGGGACAACAAAACTAGACCTACATGAGTTTGAACCCCTGTTTTTTTTCAGTGATATACCATAGCCCAGAGCATTAGCAAGTGAAGCCACAGAGCAATGTATAACGGAGTGGCCTGAATGCACACATTCCTGAGAAATGTTAAAACAGTGTTGAAGACTAGAAACTGAACAGTGGAAAACAAGATACAAACCAACAGGAGAGAAAGTTAAAAGCCATCTGCCACTGAACTGACAATGCACACAATACTGTATAAGTGCACTAAGGTATGGAAGCTCACACATGCACATACTATGCTTGCCTTATTTTATACTTGCAAGGCTTACAGTAATCATATTTTGGCAGTATACTACTGGATATACCACTTTAGATTTTAACCAATGTCTGGCTAACTAATACTCTTTAGACTGTTGTATTATCCACTGAAGCCATAAAAAAGTTATAGTAAAGGAGGCAGAAAACACATTTCATTGAAAAGTGAAAACACTGTGGAAGACTAAAAATGCCCACTGCTAAATAGCATACAATAATTAGGGGATCAACTCCATCCTAGTGTATTGACAGTGTACACATCAATGACAAGTTGGTAGAAATACACACACACACACACACACACACACACACATATATATATATATATATATATATATATATATATATATATATATATATATATATATATATATACATCTTCTTCTTCTTCTTCTTCTGGCTGCTCCCTTTAGGGGTCGCCACAGCAGATCAACTGTTTCCATTTCTTCCTGTCCTCTGCATCTTGCTCTGTCACACCAACCACCTGCATGTCCTCTCTCACCACATCCATAAACCTTATCTTAGGCCTCCCTCTTTTCCTGTTACCTGGCAGCTTCATCCTTAGCATCTTTTTCCCAATATACTCGGCATCCCTCCTCAGCACTTGTCCAAACAATAGTATATAAATCAGTGTATTAGCAGGTAATATCACAGAAGAACTTATTAAAAGGTTATAAAAAAGCATGCAGTGGGCATTTTGTGCAATGTTAGAACACTGTGGAGGTCTATGAAATGAACATTGCACAAAATGCCCACTTATTAGGGTCTTACAATCCTTGCCTTAATGTATTGACAATGTACACATCACATTATAACTACAGCGGTGTATGGAAGGTGTTACAATCCAACAATTGCTGTCACCTTATGCCAGTGTTTTGCCTGGTGTAATGAATCAATGGTAAACTCATTTGCATAAAGAGATTGCAAGGCGTTAGCATGTATGAAAGGATTTTTCTCAGTTTTTCCTGTAGGAAGAGAAGTGTCATTGCTCTGTGCTTCCATATGGACAGCAAAGTTGCATTCTGACAACTATTCAGCAACATATTCCACAGATAGATTTTTTTTTCTTGTTTTACATGCTTTTTTGGCTGTGTGGTGTAATAATGTGCGATAATGTGTTTGTGATAAGATTAATGGCTGCAAGAAATAAAGGATACAGATGAAAAGAGCAGCAAGCACACAGGATAATAAAGGAGATGAGATAAAGACTGAGCAAAATGGAGGAGAATGAAAACACAGACAGACATCAGTGGCTATGAACCTATGGTTTCCACACCGATTTCTATGTATAACAGTGCATTATCTTGAGCAGCCACTGCAGCTGTATCACTGTAAAGAGTCATTAAGAAAGACACATATCTGTGATATGTAACATATTTTTAGAGTCAGTACCTAACAGCGTAAAACAGCCATTTGCTTAATTGCATGTCTTTGGAGGGTGGCACAGTAGTGCAGTGGATGCTGTTATTACCTCACAGAAAGAAGTTCCTGGTTCAATTCTCAGTTAGGCTGCCTTCTGTGTGGCATCTGCATGTCTTCCCTGTGTTTACATGGCTTTACTCTGGGTACTCTGGTTTCCTCTCACATTTCAAAAACATGTAGCACATGGATTCGGACACTCTAAGTTGGCCAAAGTTGTGAGTGTGCATGTGAGGGTGTGGAAGAACAACTGCAAAAGGGCTAGTCAACAGGCAGTAGAAATCCTTGGCTCTACATGATTGTCACTGTTGAAGTGACACACTGATCTCAGATGCAAATATTACAGGAAACTTTAAAAAGCAAACTATCCTGGTAGATAACCAACAACAATTAAATCTACAATAAAAGGGAAAAAAAAATCAGTAGTGTGAACAGCAGATCTAATGACCCCAAGTAAAAGAAAATATCATGAATCTGTTTAAGAATTTTAAAAGGCTAGTAGAGTCTCTAAGGCAGCCTATGAATCAAGTTGACATATGAAGCCAAGAACAATTACAAATCCTTCTTTAGTTATTTGAAACACTAAAAAATGTACAGAAATTACCCTAAATGACTAAACCTACTCAAATCCAGTGGATATTGCCAATATCCTAGCAAATAAATTTAGTGAAAAATTCACCCCATAACTATGATTATGATCCCTGAAGCTTTCAACCCCTCATGCATCAATTCTAAACACCATGTACCAAAAGTGGTAACCAAGGGTAAGAATACTTCATCCATGGAACCAGCTGTTTGATAAATAGAACCAAACATGTCCCAGTGGAATCCTTATGTAAACTATTTAACCTGAGCCTGGCTACAGGCTCAGTCCTGAAAGTATGGCACATACAACTTATGATACCACTCCATAAAGTGGACCTACTACCAACCTTGGAAACTATAGGTGGACCAGCCTGGCAAGTCTCATTTGTAAGGCCATGGAGCACATTATAACAGACCTAGTTAACATCATTTTTAAAATCTCATCAGGCATGATCAATAGTAATAGGGTTTTGTAAAAGGTGGATCCTGTATAACAAACCTGGTTAACTTCTTTGAGAAGGTAACACAAGCTACCGACTGTGGTCACACTGTACACATAACATGCCTTGATTTGGAAAAGGTATTTGACACTGTTGCCATGCTGGCATAATTAATAACTAAATGCATTACAAATATATCCTTACATTAAAAGACAGAAAATGGATTAAAAGACAGAACCCACAAGGTGCAGGTGGAAAGGGGCAACATCAAAGAACATGAAGGTGAGTGGTTGTGTCCCACAGGGCTCAGTGCTGGGACCACTTTTGTTCAGTATTTATTTCTATGATCTACCTATGTCTAACTAAGTTTGAGGATGACTGCAAACTGGGAGTCATAGTCAAATCCCACTCTGACAGAGAAATCCGTAAAGCATGAACTTACACTTGTAAATGCCTAGTGTCATGAAATTAGGCTCAAATTAAATGTTAAAAATGGAACATTTTTGTATTTGGAAGGCAAACCAAGCCCCCCCTCCAGTATAAATCATTTATAATCTCATACTTCAAAACAAAAATGTAATTAGAGACCTGGAAACCTGGGATTGTTACCAGGAAATTATTTCTTGGGGAAGCCAATCACTAGGGAATCTAATCAGATCAAAAGAGATTATTATCTCCTTGTATTTAGCACTGGTGAGATCAGTTATAGAATACATCTTCCCCTTTTGGATATACCTCACCAGACATTTCAAACAGCTGGAAGATCCAAACAAAGAAGATAACAGTCTTAAAATCCCTAAGCTACCAGAAAACAATAAAATCACTGCCCCTCTTGTCTTTGTTTTACAGGCTCATTAGAGGAGACCTATGCCTTGACTTCCAAACAATCGGGGACCCAGCTATCCAGGATCTCTTGACCTTCATAAATCAAACCATCCCTCTAATACCAGCACAATAGTTCTAAATCTGCTTCAGCAGATCAACAAAATAAGGTGCAGAGACAGATTCATTACTCATTGTCTCCCTTCAACCATAGAATAAACTCCCCTTGCCAATAAGCAGCGTCACACACATTTTCCTTCAAATGGGACCCGGATAATCTGATGACCACTCATAAATTCTTCTCGGATTTGACTGGAAAAGCATTTCTTGAGAAGGGGGGTGCAGTCTAGGGTGGGAACTGGCAAGGCATAATGGTTGCAAAAATCAGTAGCCTTGAATTTCCTTTGACTAAAACTGGTATACAGTAAGTTGTTGGTTTTGGACTAATCCCTGAATATAGATAAGCTTGTAAGGGCTGCACAACAGTTTTCAGGAAAAGCTTGAAATAAACATGATCAGATTTAACTAGGGTTGGAATAACAGTGTAGTAGTGTAATGTGAGTAAATATTTGTACAGATACGATATAGAAGGCTGATACCTCTGGTGGAAAAAATGAACATTTGGTAAAGAATATTGCCAATTATGAAGTCTAGAAATTTGGGGGCTTAATTGATGTTGGTAATATATGTTTGCCAGGTTATGTGCAGGTAGTTAAGTCATTCATAAGAGAGGCATTTGGTTAAACGGTTAACCTTTCTAACAAGTCAAATTATTCTGCATGCTCTGAATGAGTCATCATTGAGAGGGGCGTATCTTTATTAGATATGTAACAATATGGATTTGTTAAGTGGAAAGCTTGCCTTTTGAATCTTGGGCCTTCTATGACTAGATAATAACAGTTCATGAGTAGCTGTTAGTGTGCCCTGCTTGTCTTGACCTTACTAAGGTAGTCAACCCTATTCTACAAAAGGGAATAATCAAAAAATAAAACTTATTAAATATCAATCAGTGGAACATTCAGTTGATAAAGCAGCAGTTGACAAGACAGTGCTGTGGGTTCTCTATGTGTCCCATGGTTATCTGTACATTATTCCCAGATATAAAAGGGTATGGGCTCTGCATAACTAAATATGGTATGTGTGCAAACTGACTAACATAATAACATCAATACATGTTGCTGTAGTTCTCGAAGATGTTCTACAAAAAATATTCACCTTGTGCATTAACAGTAACTGGACTGAACAAAATAAATGTCTCTCTGTGTATCAACTCCAAATTTACCAGTTTGACTTCAAAAAACACAGAACACTAACTATTTTCACTCAACAGCTTCATTAATATAGTAATATCCTCATCTTTAATGTCAATAAATATAATACCATGAGACTTGGCATAAAGGACATAAATTATGATTGCAGAGCAAATGGGTTAATACTAAAAATGTGACACCAATATTTAAGAAATAGTGACAATGGTAGATTATATTTTAAAGTCTTGCATAGTTGTGCCAAAGTCATAAATGCATTTAGTGTAGCCCAAATTATTGTAGAGGCTATGTCCAGTCAAATGATGGTGATTATTGTTCCAGATTATACTTCACCAATGATCTGGCCCACACTACTGCATTTTATAGGATTCAAAGAAGACACATGACACTACTTAAAAAGGGTGTGATTTATTTCTAGAAAAATGTTGGAAAATTTGAACTATTCAAAAAGGCTTTAGGGATATTATTATATCCAAGATCTTATGCATTATTTATTGGTGACCTCTGCTTAGTTCATAAGGCAATGTCTGATTCATTACACAACACATTCCAAGATTATGGAATAGGCTACCACCTGTAAACTGAAAAAGTCACTCATTTACTTGCTTCAAACTATTTATAATCTATATAACTAGATTTATATCTGTGTATTTGTATAATGTGTCTGTCTTTAACTTTTTATGTATATATGCGCACATGAATAAGAAAAGTTGAAAGCAAACAATATCAACATGAGATTTTGGTAATCAAGTTTCTTGAAAGACAGTAAGTCATAAGCTTGACCATTAAACTGATTAACCTACAAATAATTAATGCATGTGTTAATACATGGATTTCTTTGAATAACATTTTAGAGGTTTACGAACATAAATTAAGTCCCACTTCAGTATGTATCTCACTTGACATATCTAACAAATAGAGAAGTTCCCAGAGGTTTCTAAGTAAGACAATCTGAGGCTTAAATAGCCTGAGTTATGAAGAGAGGCCATAAGATCTAATCCCTTTACACACTATCTCATACACTCTTGAAGGGTGATCTATGCCTCATCTAATGCAGTCTTAGACACTTTTTTGCTGCTGATCTGTTATTAATAGCAAGCCTAATAGCTTTTTAAACACTGGAACAAGATACCTAAATCTGTACCAGCAGGCAAAAACAGGAGAAAGATGAATTAGACAATGCCTCCTTCATCACTGGAATAAATTGCCCCTGCAGGTTAAGTAATGAGATACAGACTGGAAAAGTGCCCTCAAATTTACCCTGAGACTAACTGGCCTAGGCAGGCTTGAGAAAGGGCACAGCCTGAGGAACAGTATAAGCAAGGCCTTGATGGTCACAAGACTAAACTGCATCAAAACTCAGATGAATCCAATAAATTCTATGAATTCTATGGAAAATATCTGAATTCTAAACAGCTACTGTCAATGCCCATACAAGCCTAAGAAATGTTTCTTGTCAAAAATAATTATACATCATTGGCTGACCTTGCTGGAATGTTGCAGTATTGATGAATGATACAGGCTTGGTTGTGGTAATAACTATGTTATACAGACAAACCTTTGGCAGTTTGAAACATTAGTTTATATTTCTAGGTATTCATCCATCATGTACCTTTAAATCATTCTTGCCACATAATGGTGTAAAGTACAGACAACAACAATATATATAAATGACTGTTGTATACGTTGACCTAGGTAAAGTTTGTATTTGGGGAGCTTTATAATCATGATGTAAGCATGTATGCTGTATCTCTCTATCTATCTATCTCTCTAGCTATCTTAGACATTTCCCTGCTCGAGTCTTATCTAGGTGTTGTTACGGTCTCTTTTAAATTTGCCTTCAGACCTTTGTAAATGATTATGCATATATTTGTGCATGTGTCTGTGGGGGTAAGTATGTATATGATTATATAATGAAAGCTTGACATGTTAAATGACTGGCACACAAATGATTGAATAAAACATGCCAAACATTTATTTCACCAAACAATATCCAAAAAAAAAGTAGATAAAAAAGATAAAGAAATTCCATTTCTGATCTACAAACTATAACCCCACCAGACCGTGCAGTTCAAATTTGTCGGAATAGTAGTAGTATTACAGAAATAATTTTTTCTAAGTTAAGGTTACATGTAAGGGGCAGGCTTAGAGTTAAGGTTAGCATTTATTTCTCTGGCGAGCAGGGGGCCACATGTTAACTCAAATCCTACTTCTGCCTTTGACCCTAACTGTATACCTTACCTAAGAAAAATCCTTTCCATAACACTATTACTATAAAAGACAGTTTAGATACTCACCGCATCCACAAACAACATTAAATCTATCCTGTTACCTAACCTTTACACTAACCATAACCCACAAACAGTCATAGATATACTAAATCTAGCACCTTACCTAAACTCTTTTTACAACCATAACCCACAAACACTATGATGTATATGCACACATGCACACGCAGTGCAAAACCTATCCCTTTACCTAACTCTTACTCCAACTCTCATCCAAACACTCCCAACCCTAATATACAGTCACTTACCTTTGCTGACAAAACACACAGTCAACTAAAATGCTGATCCCTCAATTTGCTGTTCATACAAACCACCCAGTTCTACACTTTGATAGCAAAAGAAGTGTTCAACAAATTCAACAAAACAGTGCAACCATGTATATAATTACAAATGTAGACAGATGCACACACACACACACACACACATATATATGTAGAAAATATATATGCAAAGAGCACTGAACCACGGCTATATAATCAAATAAAAACAACG
>NC_056735.1:123680580-123880580 GCF_019279795.1 Protopterus annectens
GACGCAGAAGAATAATGTCTGTGCCTGGCATTATTGGGTAAATGCACGGACAAAAATCAGTGATATTTTTTACACACACACAAGCATACGCCATAGCAGTCCTAGTTTTGTAGTTATTTCAGCAAGTAGCAATATATTGTGCAACACTGGTACTGCCACACCAGATCAGTGACTGCTGTTTAGCAGTCGTCAAATAGCAGCAGGGGTAAGTCACTTATTTACCTCATTGAGCAGTAATGCACACCTGTCACTGTCCCTGATTTCACAGACCTTCTCTGATTTTGTTCATACATTTGCTTTCTCCTTTGCAAAAAGTTTGATTTGCTGGTAAATCATTCAGGATTGCAAACAGCCAATCAATCCAGACATCTGAGTTTTATACCTATTGTCCAAAAATACGTGTTGATGCAGAAGGTGTTATTCTACTAACATTTTAAGTGCATTAGAGTAATATTTAAAATGTAGTCCTGATTCTGAGCTTTTATTCTATTATTTTTGGGACTGCACTGAATACTTAAGCAAAGGAATTATTATGCTTGCATTTATAAAACTCTGAAAGAGAAAACCATCCCTGATGATCAGAAGTATCAGTTCTTCTTAAAATCCAAAATTTGCACCTAGATAAGTCACTCTGGGCTGCTGATCTCTCAAGTGCTTACGTTGCTCATGTCCATTATCAGCTTCATCCTAACAGGGTAATGTCACAGCCCTCTTCAGGTTAAAGAGCATAATTAGTAAATTAATACATTTTTTTCTTCCTCATTTTCCCCAACCTGTAGCAGCTTTTGTGGGACCCCCACACAGTCAAGGATGATTAAGGGGCCCCCCCTTGCAGCCACGGGTATAGCAAGTGGGGAAAATGTCCAACAGCAGGATTTAACTAAGCCACGGGCAGTATGTCAGTGGTAAAATATTTAATAGAATTCTGATGCCTGTTACTTGACAAAAAACCTGCTTCTACAACCAGAAATATCTTTGAATTTTAAAGGAGGTATAAATAAGAGTTATTATCCATGTGGTTTATTAAGTATACAAGAATGGTGTACTAGCTTTTGTTGGTTTGACAGACATGTAACAAAATATCAGGATAAGATAACTTGCTTTGGTTGGGGGCCCCCAGGGAACAGGGGGCCCCCAGCGATCGCAGGGTTCGCTGGTGCCTAAAGCCGGCTATGCCTATTACTTGCTATTCGCTTGATATGTGACAGACAGAAAGACAGAATAAAAGTTCATTAAACAAGTTTGATACTGTATATTTTGATCATGTTAGAAGTCTAGTACTCAATCTGCAGTTGATATATAAGGCCCAGTATTGTTTTACCTAAGTACAATTTAGGTTCCTTACAAATAATAGCATGTAACCAATCCCCTGCACCACGTTAGTAATGTGTGCTAACCCTAACCCTAACACTGCACCTTCCCCCAAACCTAACCCTACACTTTACCATCACTACAACCATCCCGTAACACTGCCAGACCCAGACATACAAACATACACAAACATGACATCTATCCCCTAACCTACCCTTACCCTAATACTAAAATACACAAAAATACACAAACAAATGACATTCATCTTTTACTCATCCATGACCTTAACCCTAACTCACAAGCGCACACACACACACACACACACACACACACACACACACACACACACACAAACATATGCTCTTATCCTCCAACCCTACTTACCTGTATTGATATTCCATACCATCGACTTATTTACCTTTTGGCCATCTGTAGTGTCGACATTAAATCACATTCCTGCATTTGTTGAACAAACATGTTCAGTCAAATGCAAGGGACCAGTATATGAGTATATATGTATGTGTGTGTATATATACATATATATATACACACACACACGCACACACATGTATATATATATATATATATATATATATATATATATATATATATATATATATGCATATACATATGGATGCACATTCATAGGTTCTATTGAATGCCATTCAACACTGAAGTTAAGATACTTATGAAGATGTTCACACTATCAACTTTATGATTGCCCTATAATCCTTTCACTGGGCATACATTATCAGTAATGGCGTATTACTGTGGTGTACAGCACAGGGATTGTATTGACTACTGATGTGATCTTTTGGAAACTGTGATGGAACTTGTGCAGTTGTAGACTTAGTATAGCAAAGTAAGGAGTGGGATGGTAAAGCCCCCAGATGAATGATTGATTTATTAATTTGTTCTTTTTTAGTTTTTTTACATGCCTATATAGTATGCTTTTTTGGACTGTGTCAGAGCGTAAGAGCATCTGTGTAGCATAGTGTATGATGTTATGGAGCTGAGTCTTTTCAAAACTGTTGAGTGATCCAACTGTATGTTTGTGATGTTTTCTCTGAGATGTACAAAGTAGTATTATGATGTGATGATCTGTGTGCTCAGTCTGTAATTGTTGATCAACATTCATTTCAGAATTGCTTAATTTAATAACTTCAAAAAGACTCCTTTACACGAGTCTGTATCATGAGATTAACAGCTGAAAATGTTGACTCACCTTTCGTCGACATGGAGATGTCGAATTCCAAGTTCCAAGTTTGTCGAATGGCCAAATCACCGATTTCTTTCTTGGGGAAAGAAATCGGTTGGCCGTTCTGTTACACCTGCTCTTTCCCTGACTGTAGTCCGGTCTCAGAGTAAGAATATATAGTTTGTGGCGGTGTGGGGGATGAAGCTCCCCACTTAAATATGTTTGTTTTTATGTGGTATTGTTTGTTGGCCTTCTGATTTCTTTCCCTTTGAAAGAAATCGGTGATTTGGCCATTTGAGAAAGTTGGAGTTTGACATTTCCATGTCAACGAAAGGTGAGTCAGCATTTTCAGCTGTCATTCTCATGATATTGATCCCCTTTACACATATAATGACTTTATATGTGTGTGACTATCGACACACACAAATACACACACACACACACACACACACACACACACACACACACACACACACACACACACACACACACACACACACACACACACCATATATATGAAAGGATTAAAGCTGCTGTTAGTGGGAAGGCTCCACTGGAGCTGAGGAAGAGTCAGGGCAGAGCTTGCAGCTAGGCCTACACTGAAAAACATCATGAGCGAAAGCACTTCATTACTGCTCTGATGTGTAGGGTACTATATGACATTTAATAAGTAATGTTTTTTATAAGTTTGTCCGCATGGGGTGGTTTTTAAAATCCATCTTCTCTTTGGCCCAATAATGCTAAAATACAGCATATTTTGGAGAATGTGGACCATGTTTGATTTTTGCCACTGATAGCCAGAATAAAATTGTATGGAATATATTTTTAGTTGTTATAAATATTGAACTAGGGTGAGGGGGTTCAAACTGTTCAGTAACAGAAATAGTGAGAGAGGAAAAGAAAGAAAGAGAGAGAGAGAAAATATTCACCATAAGTATGTCTGGACATGGTGAGATTATGCTACAGTAATCACTAGTTATCAATCATTTTACAAGAGGCTGTATATGGTACATTACAGAACACAGTGCATGGTAGCTATAACAAACAACAGTGCATGGTATATACATATATATATATATATATATATATATATATATATATATATATATATATAACAAAAAAACAGTGTATGAAATATGTGTCCCACTAAACAGGCCAAATACTAGGGGAAATTAGTGTATGGAAAAATTGCTTCACAAATCATAAAGTGTGTCAAAGATATTGCATTAGCAAATGCTAAAGTCTTAGATGTGAACAAGTGCATGTATCCTGACCGGCAGTGCTCAGTTTTGGCTAATGTATTCGTGTTGAAATGCATGAAGGGTTACCTTAAAAGGGCATCTGCTCAAAGTGCCAAATGAAATTTCATGCTGAATTTTGTAAGGTGTTTCACGAAAATAATGTGATGAAAAGTCCTGTCGTAACAAAGGCCAGTAATTATGTTTGCACACATGTATTTATCCAATGCTAAAACTGTGCAAAATAAAGTTAAAACATTACTGGACAGTGATGATCATAGGACTAAAAGCCCTAAATAAACTGTTCACAGTGAATTTAAATTTTATTTAGGGTGATGACTTTATCTCCAAATGTTCTATGAGATTTGGAATACATAATTCTGAAAAGCAGCATTTATTTGTAAAACTGGAGAAGGTGCCAGGAGAAGTCAAAAGAGTTTTATGTGATTTTCAAAAGAGTCGCCAATGGTTATTTTCTTAGTTTCACAACTGAAAATGTGTTAAAATAGTACAGGTTTTGTTCAAAAGCTGGAACAGTACAGCACAACAGTAGGCATGTGGTCAAGTTAAAAATAATTAATACTGCAATATTTGAAATTAAACAGAGTCTAGATTCTCTAAATAAAGAGAACAAAAAAAAAATGAAAATAATTCAAAGGAAAAGGAGAAGAAGAGGGGGAAGGCATGTCCGGAGGCAGGAGGAGAGGAGGAAGGTTAGGAGTGTGGAAGTGAGGGTAGGAAGTTTGAATGTTGGCAGTATGACTGGTAAAGGGATAGAGCTACTGATATGATGGAGAGAAGGAAGGCTGATATATTGTGCATGCAAGAGACCAGATGTAAGGGGAGTAAGGTGAGGTGTATCGGAGGTGGGTTCAAATTGTTCTACATAGTGTGGATGAGAGGAGGAATGGGGTAGGGCTTATCCTGAAAGAACAGTATGTCAAGAGTGTTTTAGAGGTGAAAAAAGTGTTAGATAGAGGGATGTTTAAGAAGCTGGAAATTGATGGTGTGATGCTGAATGTTGTTAGTGCATATGCTCTGCAAGTTGCTTGTGCGATGGATGAGAAATAAAAATTCTGGAGCGGGTTGGATGAAGTGGTGGAGAGTGTACCCAATGGTGAGAAACTGGTGATTGGAGTGGATTTTAATGGGCATGTTGGTGAAGGGAACAGAGCGGATGAGGAGGTAATGGGTAGGTATGGAGGTAAGGAAAGGAATGCAGAAGGTGAGTTGTAATGAATTTTGTGGAAAGACTGGACATGGCTGTGGTGAATATGTATTTTAAGAAGAGGGAGGAGCACAGGGCAATGTACAAGAGAGTAGGAAGATGCACACAGGTGAATTATATCCAATGCAGGAGAGTCAGTCTGAAGAAGATTGGAGACTGTAAAATGGTGAGGAGGAAAGCATAGTTAGGCAGCATAGGATGGTGGTCTGCAGGATGATGTTGGTTATGAAGAACAAGAGGAGGAGTGTGAGGGCAGTGCCAAGGATCAAATGGTGGAAATTGAAAAAGGATGACTGCAAGGTGGAGTTCAGGGAAGAGTTAAGAGAGGCACTGGGTGGCAGTGAAGAATTAGCAGACAGCTGGGCAGCCACAGCAGAGCTGGTAAGGGAGGCAGCTAGAAAGGTGTTTGGTGTGACATCTGGCCAGAGGAAGGAGGACAAGAAGACCTGGAGCTGGAATGAGAAAGTACAGGAGAGTATACAGAGGATGAGGTTGGTGAAGAAGAAGCAGCGGGATTGTCAGAAAGATGCAGAAAGTAGACAAGAGTACAAGGAAATGAGGTCTATGGTGAAGAGAGAGGTGGCAAAGGCTAAAGATAAGGCGTATGGCAAGTTATATGAAAGATTGGACATTAAAGATGGAGAAAAGGACCTGTACTGATTGGCTAGTCAGAGGTACTGTGCTAGGAAAAATCTGCAGCAGTACTTTTCTGTTAAACATTACCACGTAGTTTGTCTCGGCGTGTCTCACCTTATTGCTCAGTGAGCTGTGCAGATCCTTTTTATGTAGTGTTTACAAATGCACTAGCTACTGCCATGTGTGAATTAGTAGCGTGTGCCTAGGTCATTCAGTGTTGATGTACGCATGCTGTGTTGTTTCTCTTGACTTTGTCATTTACTGTTTGTGTATATCATTTACCGCCTGTCCTCCTTGCAAGGGGTGATGAAATGTCAAGATGGTTGCTGTAAGGTTTTTTTTTTGTCAGGAAAAAAATAGCCACTGCAGTTACCCTTCCATGATGACACTTCTGTAATTCATGCATTCCATGTCCTACTACTGCATTAAAGACCTCTGCCAAGAAACTTTCTGCACTTCTTAATTGTTTGCATACCTTTCAAAGTGTGTTATCATAAGTGCATGTTCATGTTTGTATTTTACATTGGAGTTTTACAGATATATCGGGATATAGCAATGAATATATTTCTTTTGGCAGCATGCAACATTCTTCCATCAGTAATCTGCATATTCAAATGACAAGAGAATGTACAATTAAGACAGGTAGAGTTGTGTTGCAAACACTATACAAAAGTGAGTGATGCTTTTTAAATGTGGGTCACTTGACAAGCAGGTGAATAGCTGCAAAACCAAAAAAAGACAAGGCTATCAGATCAAACAAAGTATGCCTAAATATAACACTAGTGGGCATGTACTCTGTTCAATATGCACGTCTGTGTAAAATAAAGGCGAGACATGCCGATCTGGCAGCGAAACTGCGTGGTAGGGGTTTAGGAAAAGTGAATAGCTGCAAAACCAAAAAAGACAGTACTATCAGGTCACACAAAGTATACATAAATATAATACTGGTGGGCATGTACTCTGTTCAATACACACATCTGTGTAAAATAAAGGCGAGACACGCTGATCTGGCAGTGAATCCGCATGGTAGGGGTTTAATGGAAAAGTACCTCTGCAGCAAGTTAGGGTGATAAAGGATAACAAGGGAAATGTACTCACAAGTGAGGAGAGTGTGTTGAGTAGATGGAAAGTGCACTTTGAGGTGCTGATGAATGAAGAGAATGAGAGAGAGAAGGTCGGATGATGTGGAGATAGTGAATCTGGAAGTGCAACAGATTAGCAAGGACAGCTATGAAAAGGATGAAGAATGTCCTCAAAGTGAATGCCAAGAAATGCATCATCATCATCATCATCATCATCTTCATCATCATCCTCATCATCAATCATCATCATCATCATCATCATCATCAACATCCTCATCATCACCATCATCATCCTCATCATCACCATCATCATCATCATCATCATCATCATCATTTGTGTCCCAAAGACTCCCCCGTCTGTGGAATAAAGTCCCTCTCCATGTCAAGCTGAGTACCTCTCTAACCCTCTTTAAGAGGAACCTGGACAACTGGATGGGAAACAGAAAATACACCCGTGGGATCTCACCTGTGTCCCTGCTGGACAGGGGAAACAGGTGCTGACTTTGTGGGAACATGGGCAAAAGTTTTGACTAGGCTTATAAGGGCCTCTGGGCCAAAAACCTAGTATCATCCTATGAACATATGAATGGAAAGGCTGTTGGTCCAGATAACATACCTGTGGAAGAATTAAGGTGTTTAGGAGAGATGGCAGTGGGGTTTTAAACCAGATTGTTTAATGAAATCTTGGAAAGTGAGAGGATGCCTGAGGAGTGGAGAAGAAGTGCATTGGCAATGATTTTTAATAATAAGGGTGATGTGCAGAGCTGTAGTGACTACAGAGGTATAAAATTAATCAGCCACAACATGACATTATGGGAAAGAGTAGTGGAAGCTAGGTTAAGAAGGGAGGTGATGGCTAGTGAGCAACAGTATGGTTTCATGCCAGGAAAGAGCACTACAGGTGCGATGTTTGCTGTGAGGGTGTTGATGGAGAAGTATAGAGAAGGTCAGAAGGAGTTGCATTGTGTCACTGTGTACCTAGAGAAAGCATATGACAGAGTGCCTAGAGAGGAGAGTTGTGGTATTGTATGAGGGAGTATGTAAGAGTGGCACAGCATATGTACGAGGGCAGTGTAACAGTGGTGAGGTCTGTGGTAGGAGTGATGGATGTGTTCAAGGTGGAGGTGGGATTACATCAAGGATTAGCTCTGAGCTCTTGCTTATTTGCAGTTGTAATGGACAAGTTGACAGAAGAGATCAGACAGGAGTCCCCATGGACTATGATGTTTGTGGATGACATTGTGATTTGTAATGAGAGTAGAGAAGACCCTGGAGAGGTGGAGATATGCTCTAGCAAGAACAGGAATGAAGGTCAGCAGGACTAACTCAGAATATATGTGTGTGGATGAGAGGGAGGACAGAGGCATGGTGAGGATGCAGGGAGTAGAGTTGGTGAAGGTAGATGAGTTTAAATACTTGGAATTAAAAGTTCAGAGTAATGGTGAGTGTGGAAGAGGGGTGACGAAGAGAGTACAGGCAGTGTGGAGTGGGTGGAGAAGGGTGTTAGGAGTGATTTGTGACAGATGGGGACCCATAAGGCTGAAAGGGAAGGTCTACAAAATGGTAATGAGACCAGCTAAATTATATGGGTTGGAGACGGTGGCACTGATGAAAAGACAGAAGTCAGATCTGGGCGTGGCAAAGTTTAAGATGTTAAGATTTGCATTGGATGTGACAAGGATGGAAAGGATTAGAAGTAAGTATATTAAAGGGTCTTCTCAGGTTGGATGGTTTTGAAACAAAGCCAGAGAGGTGAGATTGCATTGGTTTGGACATGTGCTGAGGAGGGATGCTGGGTATATTGGAAGAAGGATGCTAAGGATGGAGTTGCCAAGGAAAAGAGGAATGCCTAACATAAGATTTATGGACGTGGTGAGAGAATATATAGGTGTCTAGTGTGACAGAGTAAGATGCAGAGGACAGGAAGAAATTTAAGGATATGATCCACTGTGACGACCCCTAATGGGAGCAGCCAAAAGAAAAAGATGAATTAAGCATTTAAAGACAAAAGTCAAAATTTAAAGGAGAGTGGACTTCTAAGATAAAAACATAAATATAAATGTAACTCTCAACATAACAAAAATGCTCTTGATAAACTAAACAAGGACCTCTAGACCCTGATCAAATCAAATAAAGCCAGAGATCAGGTATAACTAGCCACCCAGATGAAGGATTACTACAAAGTATTCCATAACTATGCTAAAAATCTTATAAACAATGCCCAGTACTTTACAGGGATAATAGAAAATATGACATATTTGGACCCACAGGACATATAATGTACTAGAGGGCATATTTAGCTCAAATTACACCTCCATTTCCCTCCAGTGTTCTAAGATCACATACATACACCTACACTCCTCCCAAATTTCCCAAGAACAAGCTCTCAAAGCCTTATCTAAGGCCAAAAACTCTACATCTATGGGGCCAGATAACATATAAGGCTGCCTACTGGTTAGCTTGAAACATGAATTGTCTGATCCCCTACAGAAGCTATTCAATATCAACCTCTAAACAGATTTCATTCCAGATGAATGGAAAGACAGCAATAGTCATTCCCCTGTCTCACTCTCCTACTTTGGACACAGTAGAAGAGTTTTTGTGGCTTCTGTTCAAACAGCTTTATTATATACAAACATCACAATAGAAGTTTATTGACTTTAACTTAAGTAACTTGTATACAAACTAACTACTGCAATCATACATGCTAACTCTCTGGCTGCACTCTCAAAATGGTACTGGGAATAGCACATGCCGAGTATTTATATGCGCACATTCCGTTCTTGATATGCTTTTTAAAGACACAGCGCATACACTCTGATCTACATCCTCCCTTTTTGAGCAATAGATCATGCAACGTTATGAATCTATTTGGCATGCATATATTACAAGTAGTTCTATGTCATGTAATTATATAAGACTAGGTATACAGTTATGCCCATGTTGCTGCATATTTCACACTGGGCCTGGATTTTTCAACCATATTGTGTAGCAACTGGAGCTGCCCCTACAGAATGCTCAGCCTTGAAAGCATTTGGAACATTTTCAGGAATGGAAGTAGAGGTTGAAACATACTCTGGAATGGGAACAATGTCTGGTTTGCTCTGAGATCCAGAGTCTGTATCACAGGAACAGTGCTGCAATGATGATTATGGTACAGGAAGAAGATACCTGCGATGTCTCCTGTACTCCACACCCTCAAATTCTACAAGGTAGGATCTCAGCTTGGCACATATACCTGTAACTTGTCCAATCCAGTCGAAACCTTTCACTGTTTGTATTCTCATTGTCTCTCCTTCCCTCAACGGACAAGGAAATCTGCTTAATTCATCATAAGTGGACTTCTGGATAGAACATTTCTTGAATACTTGAGCTTTTATGGTTTTGTTGTTCTTAGCTTTAGGCCTCAATAAACTGGAACTAATAGGTAGCATAGTTCTTGTTTGACTGGATAGAAGTCTTTGAGCAGGTGAGCCAAAAATATCTTTACAGGGCATGTTTCTGAGATTAAGCAAATTCAAAAAGACATCGGTATTGTCATACTTTGGCCTTTTAAGTAATTGCTTTGCATTCTCACTGCACGTTCAGCTAGACCATTTGACTGTCGATATTCAGGACTACTAGTAACATGTACAAAGTCCCACTCTCTTGGAATTTCTGAAACAACTGACTAGTAAATTGAGTACCATTGTCAGAAATAACTTTGTGTGGACTACCATGGACTGATAAAGGATGTTAGTGTTGATTGTTCCACTCAAAGATATCAGTGGCTACTGTTGACCAAGGTAGTTCCAGAACTGGAGTTAGCTGAAGTGGTTCTCTTTGCAAATGCGGTCTTGTACTATTGCATACTGAACAAGAAGAAAGTACTTTATCAATGTCTATCAGTAATGAAGGCCAGAATACTAGTTCTCCCACTCACCTCTTAGTGGATACAGAACCTGGGTGACCACTATGCAAAATCTGGATGTACTCATGTTGTAAGGAAGCAGAAAGAACAATTTTAGGACCTTTGAAAATAATGCCATCTTTCATCAACATTTCATCTCTGTAAGGAAAATAGGTTTGCACTTCGAGTGGTACACTAGATTGCTGTATTTAGTGTATTGCCACCTATGTGGTAATTCATGGGTACATGTTTTTTCCCAAAGGGGATAACTATACATTTCTTGGTATTGAGCTTGAGTTCATGGCTCTGGCACCAAGCATCTGTTTTTGTAAGGCCCTTTTGTAGAATATCCACATAATTTGGGGATTCAATAATGGCTCCCAGTTTGCAGTCATCTGCGAACTTTGTTAGCCAGAGTCCCTTAGTGTTGGCCTGTACTTCAGAGAAGTAGATGCCAAACAAGAGCGGTCCCAGGA
Organism: Protopterus annectens; assembly: GCF_019279795.1. Lineage (NCBI taxonomy): Eukaryota > Metazoa > Chordata > Ceratodontiformes > Protopteridae > Protopterus > Protopterus annectens. Next base: position 123,691,639 of record NC_056735.1, read on the forward strand.
CTGAACCCTGAGGTACTCCACTTGTCACTTGTCTGGAGCTGGATTTGGAGTTGGCTACTTTTACAGTGTGTTTTTTGTCAGTAAGCCAGTTGGCAACCCATTGAGTGATGTAGGGGTTAATGCCCAGTTTAGTAAGTTTATCTATGATTCCAGAGTGGGATATGGTGTCAAAGGCCTCTATGAACCTATAAGAAGAATCATGAGTATCTTAGACATGAAATATCGGTGATGAAAGATGAAGATGGTCAAAAAGAACAGTAAATAAGTGGAGGATCCATAAAGCTTCAATTCCCTTACTTGTAGTATAGATATCTTATTTATTTATTTATTTAATATTTGCTTACCATGAAAGTCCAACTTGGAACAAAGCCAATTGTCAGTGGAGGCCCAGGAAAAAACACTCTAGATGTATGTCTTTGAAACATGTCTGAATGTAGTTCTGCAAGAAATGGCTGAAAATAAACTATCCATTTTTTACAGTGTTAAAATGTGTAAGAAATGTAAAGCATAAGTCTCACTTTATTTAATTAATGTTTAGAATGACACTGAGGGAGTGAAGAAATTATTGTAAATTAACAGTTTTTGGTGTCATTTATTTTTGTATAAAAGTTTCCAAATGTAAATTGCATGTTATATCATAAAATTGTTCTGTACATCACACAGTCAAAGAAATTTCAAATGTAAGGTGAGGAGTTTTCTCAGTGACTGATATTAAAATAAGTAAGTACATTTCTTTAGTTAGTTCACAATGACAAAAAATACACTGAACCCACAGATATTGCCAACATTCTGGCAGACAGGTTCAGTGCAAATTTCTCCCCTCCCTCACCCCCAAAAGAAGAAATACTTATCCCAGCTGAATGTAACCTCCCTGTCATCTCAGATGTCCAGGTGAGAACCGCCCTCAGCAAAGCTAAAAACACAGCATCAATGGGACCTGACGGTATCCCGGGTTGTGTGCTATGTGAACTCCAAGAGGAGCTAAACCCGCACGTAAAAATGCTATTTAACCTTAGCCTTACTACAGGATATGTACCTGAACACTGGCGTACAGCAACAGTAGTCCCACTCCACAAAGGAGGCACCTCTACAGACCCTGGTAACTACTGCCCCATAAGCTTAACCAGCCTCGTCTGCAAAGCTATGGAAAGAATCATTATGGAACTCATAAACAGAGACATTGGGGACTTACAGACACTTGATCCCACCCAGTTCGGCTTTGTAAAGGGCAGATCCTGCCTTTTGAACCTGGTTGACTTTTTCAAAACAGTCACTAGAGCCATTGACGAGGACAAAGCAGTCCATACAGCCTACCTGCACTTGGCTAAAGCTTTTGACACAGTACCCCACTCTGGCATCATAGACAAGCTCAACAGCTTAAATGTAAATCCATATGTCACAAGATGGGTGGCAAACTGGCTAAAGGATAGAACCCATAAAGTCAAAATCGCTGGAGCCATGTCAGACTCAAAGCCAGTCACAAGTGGTGTCCCACAGGGCTCTGTCCTGGGACCCCTCTTGTTCAGCATTTATTTCTCAGATGTGAAAGCAAACATGGGAGGGTTGTGGCTGACAAAGTTCGCAGATGACTGCAAACTAGGCGCCATAGTCGATACACCAGCTGACACATACATCCTACAGAAAGGCCTCACTGAAACGGACAACTGGTGCCGGAGTCATGGCCTTAAACTAAATGCCAAAAATTGTATAGTCATCCCCTTTGGGAAAAACAAAGTACCCACAAATTATCACATAGACAGTAACCCACTGAGTATGGAAAAGTAATCAGAGACCTGGGGACCCAAATCGATAGTGACCTCTCATTTGACACCCACGTTGCCAAAGTGGTTAGAAAGACTTTCTACCTTGCCCACCTTATCATGAAGGGATTCACATCCAGATCAAAGGAGGTCATTGTACTATACTCCTCCTTATCAGGCCCATGATTGAGTACAATGCCCCATTTGGTATGTACCTCACCCGCACTTGCAACAGCTAGAGAGACCCCAAAAGTACCTCACCAAGAGGATCAAGGGTCTCCAACATATGTCATATGCTGCCAGACTAAAGAAACTCCAGCTCTATTCAGTAGCATACCGCCTGCTCAGAGGTGATCTGTGCCCTGACGTGACAAGGCCATGTCCAATCAGGAATTGATGGACATGCTCCACCTCAAAAATCCAAATCCATCAGAACCACGAGAGCTAAAGATTTAAACCTCAGCACAAATATGAATAGGACATGCTGGAGGGACAGATTCATAACTCAGAGGCTTCCCATACTCTGGAACAGAATCCTAGTTCATGTTAGGCAGAGCCCCTCACTGACTCTCTTCAAGAGAAATCTTGATGAGTGGATGGGAGATCGTAGGTTTACCCCAGGGGTCATCTCTGTGTCACTACTAGACAGAGGCACAGTAAACTAATTCTATTATGTAAGGGGATCTTCACTGTGTCACTACTAGACAGAGGCACAGTATTCTAAATCTATACTGTACACTATTGTACCATTACATGGGGTGACGAAAGCCACATCACTATGGCTAGGCTTATAAATGCCCCAGGGCAGATAGCCTAGTACCAAACTATGAAACTATGAAACTATAATGCATCCAGGCTAATACAACAAGATATGGTCTGGTATTCATAATTTGGGGCTTTGCACATGCCTGACAGTTATCTGTGAGTAGTGCCACTAGACAGGTTTGTAAATAAGCTCAACGTGGGTCATTTGCAATGAATGAGAATAAGTGAAGCTCTTTTTAAAAACACACCCAATTATGGCAAAAGTGTAAAGTATGTAAAATTCAGCATTAAGAACTTGCAAATTAATATTTAAAAGCCTGAGGCTTCATATTACTTTATTTGTTTTTGAGTATCAAGTGCGAACATAGCTAACTGCAGTCTTGCTCAAAAGGGATTAGGCAAGTGGTAGACTGTGAAGCATTTATAATTGAATTTTTAAAAATAAAGGGGTTGAAAATTTATATAGGAGTGTCAGTGTCATTACGTAGACACCATGATGTTTTTATTAAGGAACAGAATGGGGGAAGACAGGAATGATTGATAAAGGGTAGACAAACAAAGAGGGTAACATACAGGGAAAACATGAAGAAGGTTTGTGCTGGAAGCAGTGGGAGAAGAGGGACACCATGTTTTTTGGTGGTAGACCCACTTTTTTAAAGTGTTTTTTTTAAATAGTGTGGTATGGGTGGGCAACAGATAAGAGGGTAATAGAGAAAGGATAGGGGAAGAAGGGATGAGGAAGAGATGGTGCAGAAGTCCCTAGTCCACAGAGCCTCAAACACTTCCTCTGTCAGCTGGTGGTGCAGTTGTAGACCCTGATGTTCAGGATGTAGGGACCTGCGGAGGTGCTGTGTTTGGGACTAGCTGGGAGAGCTTGTCTTCAATGCACTGAGGAGAGGCTTTGACAGGCTGAAGCCCGTCTTGGTGAGGCTTTCCATGTTGCCATGTGCTGCTGTGCCAGCAGAATCAGTGACAACCTCCTGACCCTGCAAGGATGTACCCAGGTTGGCAGAGGGTGAGCACTCCATAACCTGGGATGTGCATGCCTGGGCTACTTCTGAGGAATTTTAATCTGTAAAAAAGTAAAATAAATGTGGGAGAAGCAAAATAATAAAGGAAAGAGAAGTGCATACTTAAAATAATAAAAACAGAGAAGGGGCAAAAGAAAATGCACAATAAATGTACACATCATGTTACATGCCATTTAATTTCTTAGAACAATTTTACATTATAATTAAATCTTTCTTGAAGACAACTTATGTATGGGAAATGCTTATGCGTAGACAGGAATACTCATTTGGGAAGTGCTTGAGTAGTTGGGAAGAAGGTTATGTGCAATGCTTATGCATGCTTCTCAAGAAATTATATGAGAAGTGTTTATGAGCACGTGGAAGGACAGTATGTTCCTCTGAAATTATTAACATGTTTCTGTGTTTGATACTCAGTACAAAAGTCATTTATAAATATTACAGTTAATCATTTAATGACAAAATAATGCTGTTTAAATTGACATATCCATTACATTTGCTTGTAGTAATGCAATGATTTAACTGCAGTTCTTTCAGGTACAATGTTCTAAAATATTTCCTTATAACCATTAAAGAAAACAGTTTAAGATACATTACTGTAGTTGTAAACTGACGTATCTTGTTTACAATAAAGTAATGATTTCACTGCATTTGTTTAAGGTAAATGGTGTGTGCTTTTTAATACACATTAAAAATAGTTTAACACAAAATACTGCACTTGTGCACTGATGTGCATGTCAGACTTGGTTTCAGCAATGCAATGAATGACCACTACTGACTCAGTTAAGACTAATATGGTATATATTGCAATCAATTAAGCAAATATTATCATATGGAAGTGTAGTCATAACTTACCAGCAGATTCAATGAGCCTAAGTACTGTTCTTTCCTGCTGCCTTTTGTTATACCTTATCTCTTCATCACCTTTAAAGTGAAGACATAAGACAATTCTTATTTACCTGCATTTCAAAATGTTTTCTCTCTCTCTATATACATACAGACACACACACACAAACACACACACACACACACACACACACACACACACACACACACACACACACACAGACACACACACACACACACGTGTATATATATATATATATATATATATATATATATATATATATATATATATATATATTGTTCGAAAAATATGTACTAATGTATATGTTTAGTGCTTATTAGAAGCTAAAAGGATTAACACATTTCATTCTAATTTATGTACAGCTTAATTCTGTATGAACTTATAAGATGCTTTTTCAAACTGCAGTATGCTTTCTGAAATTGCAAGATGCTCTCTGACCTAGTATTTGCTAGCACAGCAAAACTGATGTTAATGCCTTTTGGAAATTTACTGAGAAGCAGGTGATTATCTGCTAGGTCAGGAAAATTAATGAATAGTGAATGAATAGAACAATACTGTTTTATATAACATGATTGAATATGAACAATCAGCTCTGTTCATGTTATGAGAACATGCACAGCTGCAGAAAATAAAAGATACACCAAACAAAGACTGCTTGAAGAAATGAACTATAATCTGTACTTGCTTTGTGCTCAAATTAGCCATAGTACCTTGAATGGTAACATTGCATAGTGAGAAGTCATATCTGACCAGTGGTCATCAAGGCCACATTGTTTTTCTTAGGAAGTTTTTTTTTGTAAACTTGATATGCCAGCAGAAAATCATGGACAAACAGCTGCTATGAAATAATATTGAAATAACTTGTGATTTGTTATGTCAGCTTTGTAGGCAATGTCTTGTAAGAAATGTTTAAGAAAAGCTTCACTTCCTGATTCTAGTTAGACAAACTATGTATTATCATGTTTTTGTCTCCAAGTGCCTTAACCTGCCATGTGTTGATCATTGTGAAGTTATTTTTTTCTTTGACACACACATATATATATATATATATATATATATATATATATATATATATATATATATATATATATATATATATATATATATATATATATATATATATATACAAAAGGAAATGCATTAATGCATTCACTGCAGTACTTGCTTTTTTGGGATTTAATTTAAATATGGAAACCTGTTTGAATTCTTATAGCATGACAATCTTCCCTTTAATGAATGTTATAAAGAAATTCATGTAATGCGGGTGGAATGTTGTTTTCAACATACTATGGTGTACATGTAACACTTTGTTCAGGTAGCAGTTATTCATACATTGACAAATGTAGGAATTCATGGAAGTTTCCATTTTCTTTGCTGAACAAATGCATGTAATTTGAAATCTACTGAATAACTAGTTATTTCTGATTCCAATGTGTCCTGGTCATTCACATTTTACAGCAACTCTCACCACTCCTTACTACAACCTCCACTTTGACTAAAGTTTGGTGCCTGACTGAGACTTCAGCCATGTTGTATGTGTACTTACATTACTTTTGAACAAACAACTGCATTAAGCAATTGTTATAGTAATAATTCTATGCCCTACACAAACAATAATTTATTTACCAAAATTGGCTATGTGTAACATAAACAGTAATTCCATTTATGTAATGATAAAATAAATTATTCTGTGCAACTACATACATTTCATTATGTCTCTATAAGTACATGGATATGTACTTTTAATCCTGCACAGATATGTGTTTCATTTACAGAGCTATATATACAGCTTATTAATTAAGTTTACATATGTTTAATTTGCATTTGTTCAGAAATTCTGTTAATACATAACCATCATATCTTTTTAAACAGGTGCATGTATGTTTATACCTATGTTTCTAACTTCCTTTGCATTAATATAATAGTACACATACCTTTCTCAGCAAATACTTTTATTTATGCAAACGTAATACTTTTTTTATATTGAATAGTGACCAGTAATTCTACTTAGCTGTCGAGCTCTGGTCTTCTCTCTGTACATGGTCTACTCATTCGGCCTGCTGGTTAGGCCTATGCTTCTACAAGTCATCATATTAGTGACAGCATTGTTGGCCATAGTTGTGATACCTGTCAGGGATGCCAGGTGGTCTCCCAAATCCTGCAGGATATCAATCTTTTTCCAGATGGAAGTTTTTGTGCATGCCTCACTCTTTCCTGATGTGACTCCTTGAGAAAGTAGAGCATAATAAGGGTCTGTTTGTTGGACCAGCTTGGAGCATGGCCCTGTGCCTTCACAGGTAATGCCTTCACATATAGTCCCAGAACCAAAATGAAGAAAGTAAGAGCAGGTCTGTCGTTCAGAGGTTCAGACCCACTCCCTCTGGGTTGTGACATTACCTTAATCATACCCAGTTAAGTAACTTTGGGAATACACCAGGGACTGATATTATTGGCAAGTTTGCATTAACAAAAATACTTCATCACAAACATATTTTTTCTTAAAGAAAACAATTCATATTTCACTTACATGCTGGATAAAAAAATGAAATAAATTGAATAATTGTTATGTATATTATTTACAAATACTAGTGCTGTGGGTCATTATGGTGCATTTTGTGGAGTATTATACATGTTTCATGCAGTATAGCAGCAGTAATACTTTTTTGGGAGGTATGTATTACCATTTGTGATATGTACAAGTTTTAGGAACTTATATGATGTCTGAGGTGGCAAGGTGGGACAGATGACATTTAATAGGCAGGGATCACTCTTCATTTGCTGCAAACTGTCACTCAGATGACTCCATTTTATTAACTATATTCTATTTTAGGTTAATCTAGGGCCATTTGTGCATTACCACACCAAACCTGGGACCGCTGAGGAATGCTGCAGACTGCAGAGCTATCTGCAGCCTGTTCATGTCAATCTGGGCCCACGTTTAAGACCAATGTGTGCCCATACTTCTCTGTACACTTTGTGTATTACTGAGATTCATAGAGATGAATGAGAAAAGGCCTCATTTGCATAAATGACATGTAAATGGCCCTAAATTTATGTGGAAAACTTGAGCATTGCCATATTAATTTGCTTATACTCGATTTAGGTAGCATGCTTTAGGATATTGCAGACTTCTTAAAGTAAGCAAATGATTTAAAAGATATATTATAATTTGATAAGAGACACTTAAAGGTAAGTAAAATGGTATTTAAAATGAACAAATATTACTTTTACATATATGTGCATATTATGATGGCGATGAAGGAATGCTGTAACTACCATCATTTAGAAGTTGGATTTCAGTATAGCAGCATGGATGTCATTAGTGATCACTGAAATGATCATTACATTGGTATCATTTAGTGACTGTGCATACATGCTAGAAATGCACTAGTTTAACTGTGATGTTCTGTACTGGTAAGGATATTAACATGTCTTTACTAGGAGATTTCTGAGTGAGAATGATAAATAAGAAATGGCAATATTATAAATACATGATAATGGTAGAGGGCGGGGAAGGATGTATTTTGTCATAAAACTGATTAATTTTATAACCTGAATGTACTGCAAGTAATATACCCCAATTATACATGGCTAGACTGAGATGTCTGTATATAATTATATGGTTGTGTTACTAACACTTTTATGGGGGTGGCAGGCACACTTGGCCAGTGTTTTGTACTTTAAAAGCTCATTACATAAAAAATGTTCACTATGTGACTATGGCCCTTTCTTAACATGCAGTAATGATGGAAAATATGGGCTCAAACCAGAGAAAGGATAACTTTAGCCATAAGGAAAAATACTTCCTCATGACAGCCCTTAGGTCATATGTTAATCTTCTGTTTAGTAAAGGGGGTCCAAACAAGCTGAGAGAACCAAAGCCTGGAATCAAGTACTTCTCAGCATTAATACAGTGGGTGGCAGAAATTATTAGTGCAGTACAAAAAGAGGGAAAATTATATAGTCAGACATATTAGAAACAAGGCCAGGCTGAATGCAATTTCCCATACCACAATGGGGGGGGGCCTTTCAACAATTATTCAGTTAACACCACATGACAATTACCTTCTGTCCATCCATGGAGATGACTATGACACAGAAGGTGGTAGCACAGAAATAATCAAAGTTGGTGTGGACACTGGATATTACCAATGTCTGCAGCATCACCTGCTCATTCATCAGGTCCCATGGATGCTCATGAAGGTAGTTTAAAAACACAAGCATATTTCTATAGAAAAGTGAATGCTGACAAAGAATGAACATATTAAATATGTGACAATTATAAATACATGCACCTTATACATCAACACAGAATAACAAGGAAAGCAATGTGCATGGTAAGTGTCCCAGTCACTCCTTTATAAACATACATTAGTGTATGCTGTTTCATTATTAGTTGTTGTTGTTGTGTTGTTGACTGTGGTAGTGGTGCTGCGGTAGCGTTGTCGCCTCACAGCAAGACGTTGTCAAGTTCGATTCTCAGCTAGAGCGTCTTCTGTGTGGAGGCATGTGTGAATGGGCATGCCTTCGTTGAAGGTTGTGCGTCAGGGCTGGTAAATCAGCACGTAAAAATCCACTACAAAACATTAGCAGACCGGAGTTCCGCTGTGGTGACCCCTAACCAGGATAAGCCTAAAGACACAACAACATTATTAGTAATGTTTTGAAATCATTTTTTACAGTGTCAGCATCAGAAACAAGCAAGTCCACTATAACAATAAATTTGAATGATGTCAGCAGCAGAATGGGTGATGGTGATAACAATGATGATGATGATAACACAATTAAATTTATGACCTCACAACATGTAAGTAATTCTGCAGACAGTGACAGTGCATCACAAAGTTATGCACATGATGACATTACACTCACCATTGTTGTGGAGGAACAACCATACACCTCAGACCAGTATTTCACAAATCAGAGGAACACTTTGAGGATGATGGCAGACATTCACAGGTAACAGTTTCTACAGATTAACCTTTACAATGGGAAGCCAGGCACAGGAATTTGTAAAGCTAGCCCAGGAAACATGCAAAGCATTGGCTGCACAGCAGGATATGTGTTGCAGCATTTCAGGGCACCGCAACACAGAGTCAGCTGGAAAGGGACAATGTTCTTCAGAGTATGTGTGGAGATTTCCAACACTACTTGCTAATGGCAAAGATTATGGAAAATGCCATGATCACACTGATGCATGTTATGGTGGCATACCAAGCATCTGCAGTTGCCTCCATTCATATACTAGTTAGGACATTCCAGAATTAAGCTGGATTCTTGCAAAGGGAGGACAATGGGGGTACTGTTCAGACATGTGGGAAGAGATCACATGATTGCATCTCTGAAAAATACTGTAAGTAGTCTAGGTGAACAAGCACAGAAGATGTTATGCAGGAAACACCAGCGTTCATGTACACCTAGCAGAACCTCCAATTCGAGGTCACAATCATGGCCGCCTTGCACTGTCAGATCAATGTCTACAGGATCACTTCACACTTTTATTGTAGCCCCTCTTCAAAATCACTTGCACCATCACCTAGTCTTTCTTGACGAGATGAGTATGATTCATTTTATCTTGAGTTACTGTCAATCGTGTCTGACAATTCTGTAACTTTTCACTTTTACCTTCATAGACACAGCTGAATGTTTAACTTGAAGGGGAATAAGATAACATGCCTTGGGAGGGAGGAACAACTTTGCAAATGTATGCTTTTTATCCTTGTAATCATACTGTGTAATCATTAAAAAAGGAGGAAAAAATCTGTATGGCATGTCATTGCACACACAAATGTTATTATTGTGTCTGAAAACATAAGAAATAATCTGATGATCACTCCCGCAGCAAACAGAATCTGAGAAGAAATGGCATAATATGCAAAATAGTATATTACATTTTCATTAAAATACAAGTCAAAGCATTAACTCTTAAAATATTGAAATGGTGAGTATATTCAATACCTCCATAATTAAGTAAAGCGGTACATCAAAAGGTATTCCTCACAACAAAGAAAATATGATTGCTGTTTATATGACGCCTTACCACATCACTGAGCAGGAGTCAGTGAGCGCTCAGTCATGATTTAAACTAACAAGAATACGAGTAACTTTTGTGGAAAAAAAATAATTTTAAAGATGAGGGAAAATGTCAGATGAACAGTGGCAGCAGACAATGCACCATGCAGCATAGGCCACAGATACCACTGCATGCATCAGTTATATTATATGTATATAGAAAGGAAACACTAACCTGAATGACGTGGCCCATAGTTCTGGACTAAATGCTGCCTCTTTACCTGTGCAGCCATATGCAGTGCATGAACCAGACAAATGGGGTCACTTACTCCTGCTGCCAGCTGATCATCATTAATCATACATGATCATGTTATGTGAAATTCAACAGGCAATAAACATCCTGAAGGCAATAGCTGAGTCACACTGAAGGGCACCCCCAAACTCATCCAGACACTGGAAATCACTCTTCAGGAGGTGCAGGACCCTCTTGATGACAATACAGGTCTGAGACAGGGATGTGTTATTGATCGTCTCTGCAACTCCACTTGGGTTTTTTGTTGATGGTATAAACCATGGCTCCAGTGGATATAAAAAAAAAAGAAATATAGACAGAGTGAAAAATAGACAGGAGAGACAAAACAAACAAAAAAAAATGTTTAGTATTCAGCAATGCATTTTAACATTAATAACTACTTAAATACAATATAAAAATATAATTTTCTGTTTACCAACAAGATGACCACTGGGAATCCGACCATGCAAGAAGAGGTAGAACACTGAGTTATTGTGACAGATATGGGAATCATGTGCACTGCCAGGATGCTGGGCACAGATGTTAGTGATGCATCCACATGCATCACACACTACCTGGTAATTGATAGAATGGTAACCTTTCCTACTGTAGTAACACTCACCCTGTGGACCAGAAGGGGCACTGACTGCAACATGGGTGCAATTTATTGTACCAAGTACCCAAGGGAAATGTGCCACCCCATAAAAGGCACATATAGTCTTGGCTCAATCCTGATGTGCCACTGCAAAGTAGATGTACTGATTCACATATGCCAAGTAACTACTGCAGTATCCTTTTGGCAGAAGCCTGTGAGATCCCAGTATGTCCCCAGTCTGTCTCTCGAAGGTCCCCAGGGCAAGTATTGTGAAGGATACACATACCTTAGTGTCCCAAGGGATAGGAAATGCATGAATTCTTCCAGTGTCCCTATGGGTATCAAACATGCCCACTAAGACCCTTATAATATCCCTGTCCACTCTGAACCTATCAAGGATTTCCTGATTTTCAAAGTTATAATGAGTTATCCTTTGTTTATATTTTCACCTTTTTGGCTGGCAAGTGCTGCTGGGTGCAACCAACAAAAGCAGCTCACACCTGGAAATACAAAATTAGCAGCAAGTGACAGATTTATTGCAGATTGCAGACAGATGTGGTTAGATTTCCCTTTATATGACATATCTGGGGACAGTGTGAACAGGAGAACTAATTGAGTTCAATGTTTCTTTTTGCATGTATCTCACCAGACACCTGCAACAGCTGGCGAGATCACAGAAGTTTCTCACCAAGAAAATAAGGGTTGACTCAAAACAAGTCTTACACAGAAAGACTGAAAGTCCTGTCACTGTATTATGTCTCCTGCAGGCTAGTAAGCAATGACATGTGCCTGGCTTACAAGGCAGTCTCTGACCCAGCCCTGATGGAAAAGCTACACATTCGTAAATTAAACTGCAAGCGGGTTACTCACTCCAGGAATCTTAACCTAGCCTCTTACATGAATAAATCATGTTGGAGAGATAGATACATCTCACAGAGGCTACCCCTTCTCTGGAATAAGCTTCCCATTCACATGAAGCAGAACACTTCCCAGGCCCTTCACAAGCACAACCTAGATCAATGGATGGGTGACCGTAAATTCACTTTTGGAGTGGCACCCATGTTTGTCATGGACATAGGCAGTTGGTATTAATTACCATAGACTCATGCCTCTGGGAACTTTGCTTATCTAACTACTGACAATTGGGGCAACTCAAGATAAATATTTCTGGGTTTGTAAGGGCTCCTTGGCTGTTAATCAATAACCTCCTATGAACCTATGAACTTCTGAAATTTTCACTATGCGCCACAAATGGTGTAGAGAATACCTCATTAGCATATATTGAATTACAGCATTCCTCATTTACAGCTCATCATTAGTAAATTTGCATTCAAGGTTATCATGCATTTGCATAAATGGCCTCTAAGAATCGCAGCTCAGCTGTGATCATTTCTAGGCATCACAGATAGCCTAAACACATTTGCATAAATTAAAAACAAAGAATAATGCTCACTACACTCTGTTCGCCTGATAATAAACAAGACTTATAAAATACAACAAAAAACAGGCTTAAATAGTGGGAAGTATACTTGCTGTGTTCAATTCAAGTCAGTCACAAAAGGTAACCAAATGTTCCACAAAAAGAAACGAGGCTGTAACCTACAAACCGCTTTACTTTGCGAATTCTTAATCCAATAAAAAAGAGTCAAAATCACCATAGAGTGTTCATTCGAACCTACTCATCCACTGGGCAATAGCTTGTAGAAAAAACACGCAGCCAGCATGTAAAAATAAATCCAAGCGTCCAGTAGAAACCACGTTTATTAAAATAATTAAAACACAGGGCTAGCGCTTTCAACGAATCTTCATCAGGCCACTAACAAACAAACATACTAGCATCCCTTTTATAGCAAAATGCTAGAGTCAACTACTGATGTCACATCCTGTTTGGACATGCTGAAGTCAACTCTGATGTCACATCCTGTTATACATAAAATATTTAAACTGACATCACTTTTGTAGTAAAACGCTACAAACAACTCTGATGCCACATCCTACTAAATATGAAATCTTATAAAATGTTTTAAATTATTTAAAATATTAATATTAAATATTAAAACGCGATAAACTTAGAAGGGACATAGACGATTTTAAAAAAGGCCATGTCTTTACTTGGCCCAGAGTGGAGAATGGAGCCAAGGGATGGAAGAACACACGCCTTCAAAATGAAATGAAAGACAATACCAATATTGGTCTGGCCAGAGATGGGCCAGATAACAATGCTGATGGTTCTAATGTTATTGTCATAGATAAACAGACAGGGGGTAAGAAAAATACCATTGTTACCACAGCAATGATACACCAGGATGGTACTAATGATACATGCTCTTCCCCCGCTGGTAATGTTCACAATATATCTGTATTTGAAGATGCCAATACAAGGATAGATATATGTGAGCATATAGAGAATGAGAACGATAATGTTAATAAGATTATGAATAAAAATCTGAAAACAGTAGATAAGATTAGCCTAGGCATGGACGCCAAAACTAGATTCAATAGTATGAGCACTGAATCAGTCCCTTTCCCCATCGCCAATCAATGGAGAGGGGGTGGGGGGGCAAGGGAACGGTCTATGAGCAGGGGAAGGCAGAAAAAGAGACCAGCAGGACCAGTACAGGCTGGTCCTACACTAAAAAAGATTTGGCAAGGGACCAAGAATCAATAGTGTGGAACATATCAAGTAAGCTTTTAACGGAAGAAGAAAAGTATGTCTTGGAGAAGGGTCTAACATTTATTCCCTCTAGTAGAAGCAATATCACAAATAGCATTACTGATTTGAAAATGTTTATACGAAACCTCCAAATGAAGGTTGATTTTCGTAACAGCACTAGTTTACCCCATCCGTTTAGAAAACTAAGTACTTACATTCCATGCAACCACCCACTTATTGAGGCTTACTCGAAACTGGTTGAGCAAGGATTATATGAAAATGATGCAAATAATAGAAAAAAGAGATGGTTTGGCAACCTGAAACCAGTACAAAGGAAAGCACTTAATGGCCTGAAAGATGATAGGACCATTATGATAAGACCAGCCGATAAAGGTGGTCCTGTAGTTATCATGGATATGGAGTTTTATATTGATAAAATGTGCAATATGCTGGATGATTCTGTCTTTTATTTGAAGATCAATGATAGTAGAGTGAATAGGATCATATCAGATGTTTCTAGTAGATTAAATGTTATGTTGAATGAGGGTAAGATTAATCAAGAATTATTCACATACCTTGTAGTGGAACATCCAACGATACCCATTATACAGGGAATACCCAAGATTCACAAAAATGGCTTGGATCCACCTATGAGGCCAATTGTTGCAGGGAAGGGCTGGATCACTGAGCCGATTTCCATCTATTTAGAGTCCTTATTAAGACCCATAGTGGACAAGTACACACACATACTGAAAGATACTAAACAATTCCTAATTAAACTATTTGAGAATACCTCGGTGAGTGATGGTTTCCAGCATAAATTGTTTGTGACACTTGATGTCAACTCTCTTTTTACTGTTATTCCTAATCATGAGGGACTCAATAGCATAAGTAGGATTCTTACCAGAGATGGCACATTCTCCGAAGGAAGGATAGAAGTTATCACGGAATTGATGGAAATTGTATTAACAAATAATATTTTCTTGTTTAATGGTCAAGTATATCTTCAGAGAGATGGCGTAGCTATGGGCACTTCTTGTGCCAATAGCTACGCCAACCTGGTTATGGCTTACTGGGAAGTTTCTTCTCTATTTCAGATGGAGGAATTTTGTCAGAATGTTTCTTTCTACACTAGGTTTGTAGATGACCTCTTCCTTATTTGGAAAGGTGATGAAGAACAATTGAGGTCTTTCTATGATAAAATAAATCAAGACACCAGTTTCTTAAGATTTTCTATGGTTAATTCCAAAGATGTCATACCCTATTTAGACGTATATGTTGAACAACTACCAAATGGTATACTTAACACTGGAGTTTTTCGAAAGGATTGCTATAGAAATAACTTTCTCCATCAAGCAGCATGCATCCTAAGCATGTCTTTGGTAACATCGTCAAAAGTCAAGCCATGAGGGTATCTAGGCTGTTTTCTGAAGACTCATGCTTCAAAACAGGCATAGAAGACTTGAGGAATAAATTTATAGACAGGTCTTACACGGTAACAGAAGTTGATGCTACTTTAGGTATCATAGGTGAATTGAGAGAAGGTAGGGCTTTTCCCTACTTCTCTAGTAAACGAGATGATAGTAGCATCACCAAAACTAGCAGTGGAGTTATCAGAATACCGATACATTTTACACAAGATGTAAATAGTATTGAAAGCATATATCGAAAATATTGGGACATCTTGTTAACAGATCCAGTTATTTCTGAGATATTGAGCCAAGAACCAAAATTTACATATAAAAATAAGTTGAATTTACACAGAATGTTATGTGGTCCGAATAGGTTTGACATAAATACAACTAGTAATCATAAAATGACTAAAAAATGTCAAAAATGCAATTATTGCAAATTCATTAAAGAAACTGATAAATTCAATCATCCTATTACAGGACAAGAATTTCATTTCACAGTTTCTGCTACTTGTGAGACCTGCCATGTGGTGTACCTGGCAACCTGTGTACACTGCCCTGCGTTTTATGTAGGGAAGACGGACAGAAAGTTTAAAGACCGAATTAGGGAACACTTATATAAAATCAAAGTCAGATGTTCTTCAAATGCTCTGTCCAGGCATGTAATTAATACATCCACCCAACATAGCTTTTTGTTTCAAGTAATTCAAAACAATGTTCCATCTCGTAGAAGAGGGGATATTTTTAACACCACGGAACAGATAGAGGCCAAATGGATCATCAGGCTTAGGGCTGATTTGTACCCAGGCATCAATGACAGAGTCTCCATCAAACCTATACTTAAAGTTAGGAAATTTCATTGAAGCTTTTCACCCCTTTGCCACCCTTTATTAACTTCTGGCTGGTTTTACTTTTATATTTATAACATTTTCATACCTCACAATTTTCCATTTCTGTCTCCATCGTTGTCTCTGTATTTTGCTCTGCAGGCTTATTAGGGGCCAATTGTTATGAAAGATGCTGATATACCATGTGTTCCTCTTTCATCAAGCACACATATCACCTGATTTTGCACATTTAGTCTTATATATTTTTATGTTTATAATATCAGCTGTTATTAACATCTTTGCGTGTGCACATATCTGTTTTGAATGATTTATGCTATTACAGATATTTAGAAGCACACGCTGTACAAATTTTAGATGTATTATTTTTGTACATTTATAATTATGCTAAATAGCTCATGTGTAGATATTAATATCTTTATTAATTTGATCCCTATTTTAAGCATGTATTTATACATAAAAGTGTTTCAAATGGGATTATATTGCTTATTATTAAATACTAAACATGCATGCCATTTTTGTTACTAGTATGCATATAAGTGCAGTATTTATAGGAAGATAGTATGTAATTTTGAAACACTTTATTTGCTGCATACTGTCTATGAGATGGTTACATAGATATTTAAAATATTTTAAAACATTTTGAATGTTACATGCAGCAGCAGTTAAAGTAGGGTGAAATGTTATCTTAGAACATTTCTATTGTACACTGTTTACAAAATGTCTGCATACATATTTTAAATATTTTAAATAATTTAAAACATTTTATAAGATTTCATATTTAGTAGGATGTGGCATCAGAGTTGTTTGTAGCGTTTTACTACAAAAGTGATGTCAGTTTAAATATTTTATGTATAACAGGATGTGACATCAGAGTTGACTTCAGCATGTCCAAACAGGATGTGACATCAGTAGTTGACTCTAGCATTTTGCTATAAAAGGGATGCTAGTATGTTTGTTTGTTAGTGGCCTGATGAAGATTCGTTGAAAGCGCTAGCCCTGTGTTTTAATTATTTTAATAAACATGGTTTCTACTGGATGCTTGGATTTATTTTTACATGCTGGCTGCGTGTTTTTTCTACAAGCTATTGCCCAGTGGATGAGTAGGTTCGAATGAACACTCTATGGTGATTTTGACTCTTTTTTATTGGATTAAGAATTCGCAAAGTAAAGCGGTTTGTAGGTTACAGCCTCGTTTCTTTTTGTGGAACATTTGGTTACCTTTTGTGACTGACTTGAATTGAACACAGCAAGTATACTTCCCACTATTTAAGCCTGTTTTTTTGTTGTACATTTGCATAAATGACTATGAGCACTGTCCGTTAAAGACTGGGAAGAACAAAGTTAAAATTAATATAATTTTGCAATCTTGAAGTAAGAGTTAGCAATTTCCCCTGTTTTATAGAGGAGGATGTCTAGATTAATGTTCTTAGTTTAAGCGATAGACTTTTTTCTAAGCAAAAATGTCTAAAAAATAAGAGAAAATGATGAAAAACATTAAGAATGGAAATTATTTTTTTTGCAGTTGCAAAACTGCTAACTGCTGTTTTTTTTTTTCCATTAGCACTTGCTATTAGTTGAACATGTAAAGCCTGCAGGTACATGCAATTATTTATCACGGGAGGTCTGAACAGTATGTTCTGGTGCAATGTAATTAACTTTTAAAATGATATGGGCAAGCAGTTTGGTGAAGCACATGTACTGAGTGAAATCAGTGAAGTGCAATGTACTTCATTTTTAAAGAGACATTAGCATGCAGTTGATTGAAAATAAATGAATGTAGAAACTGTGGACCATGAATAGTTATACAGGTAAGTTACCTCTCTAGCAGCCTTAGTACTTTAATGCATTAAATATAACAGTGCACAATTTAGTTTACGTCTAACAAGTGTACCTTTTCCTAAGGCTAAAAGTTAATGCTTATTGAAAACATGCAAGATATATTTTATATATGGGAATGGAATAGAGGCAAGATAGGAACAGATAATATGCCAGTAGGAACACAGGCTGTAACATGCACATTAGTATAGTTAACCTTATATTTAGAACAGGTAATTCCTGTGTGTGCCCTGTCAATTTGTAGGAAGTGATTCTGTTTTGTAGGAAATGCATATAGTTTTGTGTGTGTGTGTGTGTGTGTGTGTGTGTGTGTGTGTGTGTGTGTGTATGTGTGTGTGCTGCTGTGAGTTACTTTGAAAATATATTTATTTCTTTTCATGAGTATTTTTGTTGAAGGAAAAATTCAGAGGAAAATGTCATCTAGATTTAAATAGAGATGAATGGAAAGGAATACACATGGATCAACTATCTGATCATTGCTGTGTGCATGTAAGCTGAGGAATGGAAACACATACTCAAAAGAACTGTCATGTATAATATATTGGAGTAATAACTTTTGATCATAATAGTGCTTTGTCAGTATAAACATGGAATATAATTGCCTGATATGTGTAGGCAAAAAGCAAAGAGCATTCAGTTATGTTAAGATATATATTGTGTAAATAACAAAGTTACAGGAGAAACATTTGAATAAAAATGAGCAAGTGAGTGATGAATAAAAGAATTCAGAGTGGACATTCAGCAGAATATCTGGGAAAAAGGGAAATGAGAGCAATAATACTGACTGCAAGAGGAGCTTCAACAGAAAAAGAAGAGAAAAAGGACAATACTGGCAGATTTGGGGTAGTTAAACGTTTATTATCAGGGGAAGAGGATTATGGTGGCTTGTTATTCTAAAACTACTATTATGGAAATTAGGAGAATCTGAGGATAAATAATATGCTTTCAGCATAGAATAATATTTATTTGTGAGGCCAGAGACTTAATTTGAATAGTGAGCATAAATCAAGTGGACATAATAAGAAAAGTATCACTAGCATAACAGGCAGCACACATGTCTTAGGTGCAGAAGGATGTGGGTTCTATTCCTCCACCAGGAAGATGGAATTGCTGACACTGTAGCACAACATAAGGGAGATGCTGCACTCCCAAGTGTGTCAACTTTTGAATGAGATGTTAATCCAGGGCCCAATCTGCCTGAGTTTGTGGTAGCTGAAGTGGGTGTAAAAGATCCCACAGCAGCTATCAAGAAGAGTAGGGGTCTTTTATTTATAGGGTTGGCATAATGGTTTAAGTGCTTACCTCACATACAACAGGTACAAGGTTTGATTCTGTCCAAGGGGAATTGGCTATGCTTAAAATGATCCACAAGGGCAGCTTGCCTAATACTTATCTATGAAATATAACAAAACAGGATACATTTCTGAAGAAATATTTGAAAATATTCAGTATAGAAGATGTGCATTTGGTAGCAGAGACTCATTCAGAATTTATTTACTATCCCCGAGATTCAATACCTGCACTAGACTTGACAGACCTTATATTTCATAGGAGTATGAGTATTTTATTGAAAGTTATGAGGCCCATTAAAAACTATATTAGATCATGCACCAATAATAAACTAAGGCAACGATGTGAGGTAATGATATAAAAATGAGACCTTGGTACTTTCCTACTTTTCTGTTAAAAAGAACAGAGTTTATGGAATGGGTAGCAGATATGATTCAAAGTTTTTTGGAATGACCTAAATTACATCAGAAGAGAGAGACAGTGAGCTGGATGAAATGAAAACTGAGTTTAAACACATGATGGAAATTATTTTTTTTTCAAAGTTTTTTTATTGATTTTTAAAGCAATCGTTTAAACAACAAAATAGTAAACTATATACAAAATTTACAAAGACCTCAAGCACTGTATGAAAAAATAAAGAAAAAAGGAAGAGAAACAAAGGGAACAAGCAATATAAAATGCAAAGTAGGGGTACAATGTTCATTCATTCATACTTTCAATATGATTAACTAGTTGAAGATGTATCTGAATTCAATGACTGAATAAGAGATAAAACTCTTGTCTAGGGATTACCAGTCCATTTTCTTGGGTATATTCTTGATTCATTAACTTTTATTTCCATTGACGCTACTTCAACCAAAAGGATCATGAAATCTTGTAAGGCTGGAATGGAGGAAGATTTCCATCTTGTTGTAATACACTTTTTGGCTACTGCTAAAATTGTCCAAAGAAGATATTTATTTTTGTTATTCAATACAAAGGATTCATTTACATTCAGAAAAATTAAAGGTTTTGATAATATAAAAGAATCAGTGAAGATGGCTTGGAGAAATTTTTCAATACCATTTCAAAATGTCTTAATGTGAGAACAATCACAAAAATGTGAGACCAATCAGCCTTACACTCTAGAAAGCATCTCCAACATATCACCTGTCCAGAAGAGTTAAATTTAGCAATTTTATTAAGGGTGTAAAACCTTTTATGTAGAAATTTCCAGGAGAAAATCTTCCATACTTGTAGATTAGAAGTTAATTTAAGAGAGTATAAAATATTTGATTTATTCATAGAAGATAGGGACAATGTACAATCTCTAGTAACAAAATCCCAAAATTTCTGGTTAGGAGTAGTTTTATAAGTAATAACAATTTTATAGATTTTTGAGATTAAATTTTTCCAATTAGAATCACCATGTAGTATTACATCCATAAGAATTATAAATTTGGGTGTTGAACTATAGGAAGAGGTCTTTATTGTTCTGCACAAGTCTTGAGTGAATGAAGACAAACTATTGAGAATCAACCAGTCTGATGATAGATCATACTCTTTGATCAAATTTTGTGCATCCAGTGCAACTAAGTTCTTTGTGCAATGATACCAGCATGTAAATGTTTTTCTTTCCCAGTAACTGAGTATATCTAGGCTAATATTATCATAAAAGTTTTTTGTCATTTTAAAGGGCACTAGAAGCTGGATCCATAGTTTAATGTCAATATTGTTATTTACAAAGTTTCTAAAAGATTTATAGATATGATTTAAATAATTTAGATTAGTAAATTTAATAGTATTATATTGTATATTGATACAAGGTGCACACCAAATTTTGTTACTTAATTTGCTTAATTGTAATTATTTTATTAGCTTATTTTCATTTAGAATAATGCTTGTATGTAACGATTTCCAAGCTGAAGAATTTTGGGATCTATCCAATTTAATATTGTTCTGAGATTAGAGGCTTTAATGCATGATTCTAAATCTGGAAAGTTTATTCCAGCAAGTTTCCACGATCTAATGTGGTTAGTTAGGGCTATCCTATGCTTTTTAGGGTACCATAAGAATTTTAATAGAATTTCGTTTATTTCTTTTAAAAGATTTTTACTGGGTAATATAGAAATAGAAAGAGCTATGTAATTTATTTTTGGCAATAAAATTATTTTAACTAATTGTAATCTATCTTCAAATTTTAGATGCAACTTATTCCATTTCTCTGTATAAGTTTTTAGTGTATTTATAATGTTAATGTTCTTGTAATTTGTGGATAAAGTTAGGTCTATATTTTCACATAGGTGAATCCCTGGGTATTTCAATGTGAAAACCCGCTTTGCTTTCCAATTATTTCACTAGTAACCAAATTAGTACTATCATTGAGATTTTTTTTATTTAGAAACATATGATTGGATTTAGAACGACTGATTTTTAAACCAGACATATAGTAAAATTTTTTTAACTAGGAAACCTAATTGCTGTAATGATTCTACAGAGTTTATTAGGGTGAGTAAGATCTCATCTGCAAATAACATTATTTTGGAATTAAATTGATTATATTTAGGCCTACAATTTTAGGATCAGATTGAATTGCCAAAGAAAGGGGTTCTATTGCTAAGGCAAATAAAATCGGAGACATTGGGCATCCCTGTTTGGTACCTTTAGTAATTTTGATAGGTTCTGACATAAATGGACCTAGGTTAACATATGCTAAGTTGTTAGAATAAGTATTTTTTATAAAAGTTATAAACTGAGTTGGGAATTTGCATAATTCAAGTATTTTAAAAATATATTTCCAGTTTAATGAATTAAAGTATTTTTCAATATCAAGAGTAATTATAAGAGCCTCTTGACTGTCCCTATTTAAGATATCTATAATAGTTATAATTTTTTGAATATTATCTTGAGTATGTCTATTATAAATAAATCCTGTTTGATCTTCTGAGATGAGATGGGTTAACGATTTCTTAAATCTGTTGACTAAGATAAACATTAGTAGTTTGTAATCATTATTAATCAGAGAAATTGGCCTATATGATTTACATATTTGAGAATCTTTATTTTCTTTTAGTATGGGGGTAATTAATGAGTATTTTCATGAGGGTGGAATTATACCTTGTAAATAAGATTCATTCAGGGCTTTATGTAATAATGAAATAGCAGAAGATGGTAAAAGCTTATATATTTCATTAATAATACCATCTATGCCCGATGATTTGTTGTTTTTGCTTTCTTTAATTTTTTTTCATTTATTTCCTTTAAAGAGATTTGTTGCTGAATATCACTGATCAAACTCTCTGGTAGATTTTTAAATTCTGGAAAGTCTAGACAGTAATCTGTAAATTCATGTTGAGGGTTTTTGTTTTTGTATTGTTCCGAAAAGTGATATTTAAATGCATCTAATATGTCACTAATATCAGAAACTTTTTTATTATTCCTCCCTTCATGGAGCACATTTACAATATTATTTTCAATGGAGTTTCTCTTCACCCTCAATGCTAAATTATGCATATATCTTGGAGATACAGAGAAATAGTTTAGTTTTAATTTCTCAAGGGCTAAATTTGTTTTATGAGTTAAAATGTCGTTATATTTTTTATTTTAGGAATTCAATTTCCTTCTTCTTATGTGAAGTGATTCTGGTGCTATCTTTATTAATTAATATGATTTGTTTTTGTATATTAGATAATTCAGGCTCCCATTCCTTCATTTTATTATTGAATCATGCAATAACTTTGCCATATAAATAAGCTTTCAATGAGTCCCAAATAATTACTACATTTACTTCACTGGTTAGATTTGTATTTAAGAATACTTCTATTTCTATATCAAGCCAAGACTTAAACTGCTTCAATTTATTAATATAAGCTGGTATTCTTTTAGTAAAGGATAGTTTTTTAAAATCTATTTGAAGATTAAAAATAAGTGCATTGTGATCAGACATAGGGCACAGGATTGTTGTAAAGTGTGATATTTTTGTTTTTAGGTCTTGGGATATAAAAATTTTATCAATTCTGGTTTGAGTCTTATATCTAAAATCGCAATGGGAAAATTCTAATGAGCTATCATTTCTGAGATAAAATAAATCATATAACAATAAGTTATCTGCCCATTTTTTGAGATTTTCCCTACAGGAGTAATATGAAAAGGTCTCTTGTTAGTAGTTTCTGAGTCATTTAATAAATAATTGAAATCACCCCCTAAAATCAGGCTACCCTTAAAATTATTAGTGATGAGTTATAGGTGTTTTTTATTGTTGTTACCCCACTTCCAAAAAAAACAATAAGCATTAACCAATGTCCAAATTCTATTTCCAAATGTTATTGTTGTAATTGTCAGAAGTCCTTCCTTATCTTCATAATTATATAAAATTTGAGGAAGAACAACACTTTTCTTCCATAATGCTAGAACACCTCTGGTTTATTTAGTGTATGAGGAGTTGGATAATCTTAGATATCCATTTGGGTTCCATCTAAAGTTATCATTTATTTTGAAATGGGTTTGTTGTGGAAATATTACTTGTATTTTATTTAATTTCAAGTATTTTAGTAGGTTAAATCTTTCCCTGGATTATTTAAACTATTAACACTTAAAGAAAGAAAAGTCAAGTCCATCTTTTTATTTGTTTAAAGGTTTGGAGTGCTAATAAAATGTAATAGCAGACAGTCAGAATATTTAAATTCTGTGTACCCTTCTTGGACAGATTATATTTTGATGATGAGGTGCTGGTTCCCAGTATAAAAAACTATTTAATAACAGTCTGAGGCCTAAAAAATGAAAAAAAAAAAAAAAAACATTTAAAGCTAAACTTTTGATAAACAGTAAATCCATTATCTGACATGGAATGTAGAACATTCCTAATCTGACAGAATAAAAAAAAATCCAGCCAGATTAACTATCACTTCCAAAATTTGAAAAGAATTTACCTAACTTGAGGCTCCAGAGTATGTGTTATATGAAAGTCTATACATTAATTGGTATAAGAGAACAACAAATGTTAATGTAATATACAGTTTGATTTAAGCAGTGCAACACAAATTCACTAACAAACCTCCATTTTAGTAAATTATATACAACTTCATTTCAATATGAATAATAATATCAGAGAATTAATATTTTAGTAATGATCCTGTATAAATAGGATTAACTATTAAAGGAATCAAAGAGTATCTGACTACTTAAAGTTTCTAGTCAATTAAATGAGTAAAAGACAACAGTATTAACCAGAATAAATTAATAAATAAGTAAATCAGCACTTACATATCTACAGGAAAAAATATATATATTATATATATAAATGTTGTGTTGTGTCTTTCGGCTTTTCCCGGTTAGGGGTCACCACAACAAAACTCTGGTCCGCTAATGATTGGCAGTTGATTTTTACGTGCCGAGTTGCCAGCCCTGACTCACAACCTTCAATGAAGGTACGCCCATTCATGCATGTCTACACGCAGAAGATGATCTAGCTGAGAGTCGAACCTGTCAGCGTCTTACTGTGAGGCGACAATGCTACTGCAGCACCACCACGGGTTTATTATATATAAATAATCTCCAAAATATTTCCCTTGCTATGAGGTATTATGCGATTAGTACTTCTCTTATATGGCAATTTTCCATATTTCACTACTGTTACTAGTTGGCAACAGTAGCTCAATAGCATAATCATGAACAAGAAATATGGAATTAGATTGTATATTACAAATGGTGATGGTTATAGAAGAGAAACTGTTTAGATAATTCTTATCTAACTCAAACTCAAAAAGTTCAGATAACCATGGAAAGACTCCAATGTTAATTTATAAATATCAAATTACTATCTAACAATTTATGCTTAGGTATATCTCTGATTAGACATAGAGGTATCTATACTTCAATAAAGTTTATAAATCACATCTTCTATTGCAGTAAGCTTCACTACTGACTAGAATTTATATATATATATATATTGGGGCGGAGCCTAGATGGCAAACTGGTAACAGTTTTTTTTTTCTTGAGCTCCACATCAGTTCCTAGGAAACGGGGAATTTATTAATTCGAATTCTATTATCAGTGCCTTAAAAGTTATACAATCTATTTGAGAACATATAATCTACAAGATTTTAAACTTTGGAGCTTTTTCTTAAAAGAAATTCCTGTCAAAATTAATGATTATACTACTGGGCAGAGATGAGCAACTCAAAATCTTCACACGCTGATTCAACATTAAGGAAAGAAATTCAGTCTTTATCTACCACTCTCCAGGAATTATCTTTAAAAATGGATAGATTTACTGGCAACCTTGAAACCTTAAAGATGAACTGTCAACAACAAACTGTTTCAAAGGAAATTCTGCGGCAGCAACAATCCAAAATTCTGAACATTGAGACTTCTTTAAATGATATAGATAAAAGACTTAAGGAAGATGAATTTCACTGTGAGACCATTCTGAAACAAAATACTTGGCTGATAAATAAAGTAGATGATGTTGAAAACAGAGAGAGGAGGAGAAGAGAACAATCATTAGAATTTTTGGTCTCCCTGAAGAAACAGAAGGGGAAGATATAATTTATTTCCTAAATTCCTGGCTGTCTGAATTTTTGGACTTAAAAGAAGGTTTGTCATATGGGATCGAGAGAGCACACAGAGCTATAGGAGCCTATACCTTCTTCCCCAAATGCTTCTCCAAGATCCATAGTGGTAAAGTTTTTATCTATCTTAGATAAAAAACTCATACTGAAAACAGCTTGGAGGAAAAGTCCCTTGTCTTTCATAGGAAACCAAATAAGGTTTGATAATGATTATTTCACAAAAGTCCTGGAAATGAGAAAAGTTTCTTGGCCATTGGTAAGACTATTAAAGCAAAATAAAATCAAGGCCCGATTAGTTTATCCATAAAAAATCAAAATCTACCATCAAAATGAGATGAAATCTTTCAACACTGTTGAAGAAGCTGTTTTCTTTATCCAAAAAAACAACATTATTACAATCCCAGAAGGCATGGACTGGTCACCATCTACCACTCTTAAGAGATCACCCGAGAAAAATAACTGGATGGATGTAAGAAAAAAGAAAATGAAAAATGGAATGAAAAATACTGGACTTCCTACTTCTCTTAAAGATCAACCTAAATTATAAATTATTATGGAACCCTAAAAAAGTATGTACCATGCTTTACTTGTCTTTTATGATTTTTCATTTTTTTGACAAGTAAAACTTGCAATCTAAACTTAATGTTACTATATTTTATTAGATACAACTGCTAGTGATACTTGGGATGTCTAGATAGTTGGTTTTTACAAAGGATTATTTTATTGTCTGTTTAGTCAGAAAACTGAGACAGACAATATCAAACTTGACAGTATGTATATATTGTAAAAAACACTTCCCTTTTAAGCATTTTGACATTACATGATTTAAGCATGACATATTTCCCTTTCCCTGATTTGCTTTTAGCTTAGCGTTTTAGCATTCTAAACTGTCATCTGTCCCGAAACAGTAACCTCTAGCGCTATTTGAATTCAAGAGCAGTTTTCCTTTCTCTGTATTTAAATGTTCTTGTGGTTATTTGCAAACTAAGCTTCAAATAACATTAGGAAACTTGTTTGAACTATATTTGGGTACTGTATCGGAGCACTGTGCTCGGCTATGCAAGTGTTACCAATGTGTGGCGGAAATCTCCTTTGTCTGACTTATAGCTTCAGTAACTTGAAAGTTATCTAGACCATAAAGTATACAAGACATCTGATTAAATGTTATTATCAACAGAAATACCAAATTTCTGGATAAAAATAAAATTTACTAGTAGTTGGTCTCCATGGTAACTAGGGTGGGATTATGTAAATTGCCATGGCATCACTGTTACTTTTCAAATCCTGTCAAGTGTTTGGTGATCTAGTAGGTAAAAATAAATAAACTGGCTTTCCATAACATGACACCAAATAGTTAGACACATCATCACTTTGATTTGAACACAAACATCTCCATATAAATTATATAATAGTTTTTATAGATGGTAAAGAGGGTAGAGAAAAAGAGGAGATGCTTTGCTGTTAGGCTCATATCATGTGTCTCACCTTTTCCCTAAGAGTCTTGGTTGTTTTACTGCTTTGGCAAGACTCTCGCAGAGTATGCCTGGTTATGCCTCCTATATTTGCAGAGTTATCTGTGATGTGTTTAATTCTAGGTGGATTGGCAAATGATACAGTCGGGAAATTGGAGTGGACGTTGGTGATTCTTGTTCGGCGGAGGATATGTTTGATGCAGAGCATTTGCTTCCTTGGCACTTTGAGAGAATTGGAACATTGGTTGGGAGTTACCGTGGTTTTGTGGTTTTGTTCTTATTGGCTCTGGCTTTGTTTAATGGTTGGTTGTTCAGTAGTCATTCCTGACCAGGGTATGCCAATGTTAATTGTGCAAGCTCAGGACATGACACCAGGATGGTCCAAGAGAAACTCAGGAAATTTAGGCAGTCCTTCTGGATCCTAAAGAAAAAAATCTAACCACTCAATTGTTAGTAGATCATATTTTCCAACACACACATTAATTTGAACATTTGAATCAAAGAAATGAACAGAATGGAAAGGTTATTACCTATAGCAAATACACTAGGGATATGTAGTGTATAGTTAAAAAAACATTGGAACCTTTTATGTTTCTTTGAAAGTCTGAATGGTGTAGTAGCAGATAAACCATCATTTTTTTCTTTCCAAAATGCTAATAATTTGAAAACAAAGCGGAAATGTTTTTTATGCTAATAAATGAGCTTAATAATTGAGTTGGTGAAGTTGAGAGATGCGGCGCTTGAGCGGGCGTTTTGAAGAGTGATGTGCTGAATTGCTATAGTGCAGAGGATGTACTGAATTTATTTTGGATGTTGATTTTAGATCTCCTTTGCACTCCTTTGATTTGGTGAAGGTTTGAACAGGGGGATATTTAATACGGAAAGAAACCTGATTTTGTTGTTTCTTTCATGGAATTAACTGTCTAGTCACTTGACTGCTTGCAAGGAAAAGAATGAGAGATGCGTGTATATGATGATTGTATTTATAAGGAAAGGACAACAAACATGTACAGGATCAGAGAGAGGGGTATCAAAGCTTGTGGATGAATGTTTTAGGTTCCTTTGTGATCACCATCACATAAGGAAGCTGCCCTGAAATGATAGAGAACTGTCTCATTGTGGAGGCATGTTGAGCTCATAGTTGACACTTATATTCAAAGGGTAGTATGTCTTGGTTTGATGCCGAAGCCTTCTAACACCTCTTTGTTGAAGCAAATGGTTTGATCAGAAGTGAAGGGGGTTAGTTGAAAATTGACACACTGGTGCAAGTCATTAATTACTTTGTAGGTGCGATGATGTAGGGCAGCAGGCAAAGACTGCTCAAATGTGTACAGCTTTGAAGTAACTAGGAATGAATCTAAGTTAAGTGAGGTGCACTTAGTTGATTGGACTCCGTTTATCTGCCGAATCATTTGTGGTTTGTGGATTGTGGTATTTTTGCCTCGGAGGTTACGCAGTTTCCAAGTGAACATGACTGCTTGTGCTCTTGCTCCTCAACCTATTAGTGTGGGAAATATGGACAAATGCCCCAAATGGGGATGTATTTTAATTGTTGTTCTTATCACAGCACAAAGAAATGGGGGGGGGGTCCTGATGAGAATATACCAAAAAAATGGGAGAACCTCCTATTTAAACAGTTGCTTGTTTATAATTGTCACCATTTATAATTTGTTTCTTTCATGACAAAATTGAAAGTATCGAAGGAGAGCTCAGAAAGCTTCCCTTTTATAGGAACCTTTATTCTATGGATTTCCTAGAAAGGTTTCAGTCGAATAGGTTTCTAATAAAGTGTTATTTTTCTTGAGTAATATGGTATTAGTAAGAAAATACGATGTCTGCGTATTATTTCAGCTAGATTTCCAACCTGCAATAATCTCTTATATTTTGGCATAAATATTTCTATTAACCTTAATAAAGGGTTTCTGAACTACTAATTTGTAGTCTGTTACATTGTACATGCGGCATTTTACTCTAAATCAATAAAAAATATATAGAATTAGTTTTATATTAAGTTGTGCTTTCTGAACAACAAGAAGCATAAAATTGTGATGTCTGCATTATCAGATGATGACATTACTCAGTATATTACCAGAAACATTTCTGTGATGTACAGAACAAAATATGAGACAAAAACTGAGTTTTGAGTAAAATTATAGATGAGCATCAGCTTTTCCTGTGTCTATGTTTCAGCTGCAGCAGTGATTGGTAACAAATCCAGTACCTGGCACATCCTGAATATGTTAGCTTACTTCTTATTCTTTTTACTCAACTACTTCTCACTTATTATTACAGCTATTAAAATGTAATGACTCTGAACTGTGAAAACACTTTAAGGTATATGACGAAAAAATGTTAGCAATGTAATGGTTGCACACTGATTTGCATTATGTCATGAAAGTAGAGAGCGAAAATGTAACAATGTCATGTGGATTTACTACTGTTATAACGTACTATTTAATTAATTTGAGTTTAATGACTTTAAGCAACTTAAAGTGTATGTAAAATGTATTTCTAGCTCCCTTCCAATCGGATAATAGCTAATGGGATGCAACCTTCCAATAAATGATATATTAACTGTTCACATCACATCAATTATTGCCATACTGCTCAACCTCTAAGAACGAAAAATCTGGCAACACATAAAATAATGGGGGGGGGGGGCACAGAAAGGCCAATTATTGAGAACTCATCATAAATTGGCCTCAACTAACTATTGGAATGATGTTTATTCTCATATGCAATGGTAAGGGGAAAGAGTAGTGAATAGATGTTTAGTTAGATGAGTAATTTTGGAACTGTTTGAACATTTATTGAATCTGAAGCTAAATGGAAATAATTTTGTCTTATTATTTATACATAATAAGTTCATATTAATAGTCTCTAATATCCTCATCAGCAACTGAGATGTGTTATGAGAGACTGATTGCTATTTTACTATTAAAATATTGAACAGCATATTAGAGATTGAGTGTCTTATTTCATTCCCAAATTTTCTCTAAATATACTGCTTATCTTTATTATTAATAGCTTTAATGCAGGAATACAAATCAACATATGTGTGTTATGGATATGTTGACATATCTGAGCGTTTATACGTATAAGGACACATATGAATATGTACATATCTATAAATATGTGTACATATAACAGACAGAAAATGTGATGATGAGAATAATGTTTATATGTTGACAATGTAAATATTGTAATTAATTAGATCACTAAGTCTGTTATTGGTAAGATTGAAGATCAAATAGGTAGTAAACGGGACTCACTATGCAGGGCTCGGACATTTAATTTAATGCTTTAGAAACTTAATGACAAACACTAAAAAGTAATTTGAAGACAAACAGAAAGAGGGAATAAATAAAGAGGGAAGAAGTAAATATATATACATGATGGAAATTAGAGAGGAAGAGGTATGGGAAACAAGTTTTGAGAATTACTTAGAAGGGTTGACAGACATAGTAGTGCATACAGTGAAATCTCATAGAACAAGAAGAGGAACAACTGCATAGTGCTAAGGGGGAAATAAAGGAGTATTTGGACCATATGAATGAGTTTAGAAAGACTGCTCTTCAGCATCTGTTTTATGACAACTGTAGAGTGCAAAAACCTTTAGTATGATGACATAGGCAACAGAAATCAGAACAAGTCATAGCCAAATATAGGGAACCTATGACAAGAAAAATTAACAAGATCCTATAGAAGTATTAAAGATATTTTATAAATCCTATGAAAATGTGTGTTAAGCAGAGGAATGGAGAAATCAGAAAAAGCACAAATAGAGATATTTATGGAAGGCTTAATTATATCAATGATAGACAAAGGTCAGGTTTTGTATTTAATCAGTGATGTAAAGTCAAGGAACAGGGGCATTTTCAGTAATCAATGTTACTCCTGTGGACATTTGGAAGTTAGGAGGGAGGAAAGTGATTAAGATCTACAAGGCTTTGTTTAGCAGTATCTTAAGTGAGGGGAGAACTAACATCTTGGAAGAAAGCTATGGTGGTTACATTACCCAAAAGGGCTAATGACCCTTCAGGTCTGGCTCTGTGTATACCCATGTTGATTTTAAACTCTACAATGTGTTTATGCATATGCTAACCAAGAGAATGGCACATATGTTAACAAAATTGATAAATAACAGACATCAAGCTGTGCTCTGGAGCCCCATTCTTTCTACCCATCTACCTGTTAATATTGGTGTCTCTCAAGGGTCCATACTGGGCCCTCTCCTGTTTTCTATATTCATCAATGACCTTCACCAAGTAGTTCCCCAAGCTACATGTATACAATATGCTGATGACTCTATACTTATATGCCAGGTCACGTCTGTATCTGAACTTCACTCCTTTACACAAGATGTATTTAACTCTGTAGAACTATGGTTTACAAAACACTGTCTCCTACTAAACCCTAAAAAAGCTAAACTTCTCCTTTTTACACCTACCAGTAAATCTCCCCAATAGACTTCACTGTAACATCCAATAATGGTACTCTTATATCCCAAGATTTTATTACCAAACTGCTAGTTATCACCATAGACAACAACCTTAACTTTGACACCCATATCAACAACACTTTGAAAACTACAAATAAAAAATAGGCTCTCTTTACAGGATCAAACCCTTCCTCACTCCTGCAACTAGAATAACTATTGCCCACACCCATCTAATCTCTACCCTTCTTTATGCCTCACCCATATTTACTAATCTGTCGAAAAATAACCTTAAGAAACTAGAAAACTCCTACAATAATATAGCCAGGTTTGCCACAGGTAACCCTTTCAGAACACACCACTGTATTAATCTAAAGTATCTAGGGTGGCTTGAATTACAGCAGCAGCTGAAATTTAATCAACTGGCCATCGCCCATAAAATACTTTATCAACCTGCCAAGCCACCCATCCTATCTAACCTTATTCACCCCTACTATAACCTGAAGTCCCTAAGATCTTCAAAAAAACTTCTTGTAAATATCAATAAATCAAACAATAGAGCTGGAGACTCTCTCTTCTCTAATACTGTTGGAAAAACCTAGAACCTACTTCCCTCCGAACTTTCCACACTTCCCTCTATTACTCTGTTTAAAAATAAACTTAAGCTCTTCCTCAAAACACATTAGATGTGCCCCTGTACTAAACCTGACTGACCAACATGCACTTGTTATTTGATTCAACCTTACCTTCTCATCTCTGCGACAATTTCATCTTAAACACTACTATTCTACCTCTCCATCATAGTCTTACTTATTACTGTATTCTCAAAAAAGTGACATGTTTTACTACTAGATGTATTACTAAACTGTTACTCCACTTTACTTTCTTTTTATCTTCCTTTCTTATCTACATTTATACTGTACTTTTTTAGCTATTATTCTTTCTGAATATTTAATTGTAACTTGATTAGTAATTGTACTAAGTCTAATCAAATATTTTGCATTTTACATACTTTATAAATGTGTGATCACTTAAAGTTTTTTTTTCTTTACAGTGAATGTATTTGCATTTTACATATGTACTTCTGTAGATGTGAACTTTATTTAAACTGTTTGGAGCTTATCTCCCCGGGCCTCTACTGAAAATGGACATATATGCAGCTAGACTAGCCCGGTCAACAAATGTCAAATAAATAAATAAATAAAAATGTGCTTTTGTAGAGGAAAGACAAACATTTTTGAACACTAATAGGAGAATGGTGATGCACAGGGAAGTGGAATGTTAATAAAAACTGTGATTGTTATTGAGTCTTGATGCAGAGAATGCACGCAACAGTCAGATAAAATTTTATGTGTAGGGCAGTGATAGCATCTGTGTCTCCTGGTATAATAATAGGGTTAAAAAGGAGGATGTATGAATGTTTGGAGTCAAGAACTAAGGTGGGAGACTTCCTCTCTGGCAAGCTGTATTTGAACAGAGGAAGCTGGCAGGGATGCCCATTTCCCCATTCTTACTTGTTTTATATTTTATGCTTTTGGCAAACAATATCAGGATATAATTGGTATAGTAACTATGAAAGAATAGCTTTATTTGTTCATGATGTCATTTTGCATGTAATAACACAAGAAATGTATGGTGGTTTAGAACAATTCAAGACAGTTTAGAGTCTTCAGGATATAAAATAGATGAAGATGAAACAATGTCTATTGTGATAAAGTATGTATCCATGTATGAATTGGTTCAGCAATACCTATAGTTATGGAAACATGAGAAGATGGAATATTTAGGTGTGTGGTTTAAAAAGGATTCTGTTATGGCAGCTACAAATATTTGGGAGGAGACTAAAGTGGAGTTAATACAAAAACGGAGAAACTTGAAGCTCTTGATTATGGATATGGGTAGTGAGAAACAAACAGGGGAAATGTATTAGTTGCTTTAGTCTTATACTTGGGTCAGGCATATTTTTATCCAGCAGACAAGATCTGCATGAAAATTAATATAACTGAAGGAATTTATTTGGGAGTAAATGATGGCAAAAGTTAAGTGGTAACTTGATTTTTGCTGTAGATCAAAGTGGTTTAAGGTAACCAAAGACTGGAATGAGGCTAAGCAGGAGTTTGGTTTGTAAGGTTAGAGATCTCCTTCCCTGTCAGGGATTGATAGCATGGTATATAGGGGATGATAAATGAATAGGATACTACTAAGCAAAGGACCGGTTCTGAGTTTTTAGTTTAGTTTGAACATAAATGCTGGCAAAAAGGATAATTAGTAGGTTGTATATAATATTGCATGATAAACATAAGTGTCAATCAGAGGAGGTTAGCAATTATTTTTTAAACAAGAAACATCTTTATTAAATTATCAGTTATGACATAGGCAATCATACATTAATATAAATGAAAACACGCCATATGGACATAATCTTAGTTGCATGTATTTTACATCACAAACCATATTGACATAATTTTAGTTGTAAACATTATACATCACTTATTATTTACCCAATTATTATCAAACATTACATAGCTCATTCAAATCCTGCTTTCTTTTAAACCTCACTCCTCCCAGTAGTATTGTTCCCACAATTTCCATTTTTTTCCTATGCAATCTGCTCCCATCCCCTCCAAGATCCCAACTCCAGTTGTCTCATCTCTGTTACTATATTCTCTATTTCTAGTACAGTTGTCTCAGACCTAGATCTCCATTCTCCAGTAATTGCCTCCCTGGCAGCCATAATTAGACACAGTAAGGTCTTACCATGTCTTGGCAATTCTGATTCTGCATCATAGCTCAGAAAAATCTTTTCCTCGGTCATACCAATTTGCTCACACAGCAACCCCAATACAGCTGTCTGCAGGGAATGCCCAAAGTCTGCCAACCCATCACACTCCCAGAAAATATGGTCCCAATTATCTCTTTCTTCCCCACCATACCCCAACACCTTCCATTCATCTGAGGAAAAATTCTCTGGCGTTCACCTGGGGTATAAAAATATCTGTGTACATATTTCCAAGTGAAAAGACCAACTCTTCTAAATTCTGTAGCAAACCTGGGAGACAAACACATATCCCCCATTGTTTCCCCACAAACCACCCATCCAATCTATCCTCCCAATCCCCTCCATCCTCCTGAGACTGTCTCCCACAGTCATCATGCGATATTTTGCATGTTTTAATACGTATTCCCTCCTTAACAGCAGCTTCTGTTCTAGATTCTACGAACAACTAGAAATGATTGGCAACAAAGAATAGAAAAGCATTTTACAAAGAAACAATGAATCTAATGAAACCTGTAAACCTCCCAGGTATGCAACAAACTCCAGAAGGATTAGGATGTGCCTACTTTAGCAGTTTTATACCCAAGCAGAATTTAGAAGATTTGTTATTGAGAAGATAGCAAATGGTGAAGATGCATTTTGAAGAGGTAATTGGGAACATTGTTATTATTACTAGAGAGGGGATTAATGAGTAGGCAGATTTTAAAAATTCCCTACATTATATTTTGATAGAAAGGTTAGGTGAACAAATGCTAGTAATAAGAAAATAATTGTTTTAAGCTAGGATATAGGACTGAAATTGCCTTGATGCAGTGAATTTAATGTTATTGGCTGATAGTATCTGCAACAAATATAAAAAGAAGTTATTTCGTACCATAATGTTCCATCTGTGTTGTTCATCTTCTTTCATTCATCACTGATGGGTTTGGTTCCGAGCCCTCAGAACTGAGTCGGCCTATTACCAAGCTTGCGCCAGCCAAAAAAACTCTGGAGCTAAGACTCTACCCAGAATGCCCTTCTTCCTGTTACCTTAGATCGAGTTTGTTAAGAAAGTAAGTAAAGCTGAGGCCACTTCTACGCAAGTAGCGTAGTGCACCACTTAGACCCAAAGCATCCCCCAAGAGCCTTTGGAGGGGGAAGGAGGGTGGGAAATGATGAATGAAAGAAGATAAACAACACAGATGGTATGTTATGGTAAGACATAACTTCTTTATCTGATGTTATTAATCTTCTTTCCATTCATCACTGATGGGACAGAATCCCAAGCTACCCTGAGGTCCATGGGTGGCCCTTATGGAAGAACATTCCTGAGTACCATTGAGCCTAAGGCAGCTCTCCCCTTGGAGAACAGGTCCAATTTGTAATGATTGATAAAGATATGAGGCTAAGCCCAAGTAGCTGCTGCACTGATGTCATCCATGGATGCCATAGAATGGAAGGCTATAGAAGTTGCCATAGATCTAGTAGAGTGGGCTTTAATGTTTGGCATGGATTCATTATGGAGGGTATAGGTGACAAGTATGCAGTCCCTTAGCCATCTCAATAATGTAACCTTGGAAACAGCTTCTCCCATTTTGGGTCCCAAAAAGGAGATGAAAAGCTGTTCAGATTTCCAGACAGGTTTGGTCCTGTATAGGTAAAATCTTAATTGTCTATGTACGTCTAAGGTGTGAAGGCAATACTCTCCTCTGCTAGCAAAGTTCAGAAAAAAACACTGGTAGATCAATAGACTGGTTAATAGAGAATTCAGAAACAACTTTGGGAAGAAAGGATGGGTTCGTCCGAAGTGACACTCTGTCTTTATGAAAGACCAGGTGGGGCCTGTTGTTGCACAATGCCTGCAGCTCTGAAATTCTTCTGGCAGAGGTAATGGCTACCAGGAGCAATGATTTCCAAGACAAAAACTTTAGGTCACACTTATCAGCAGGCTCAAAGGGCTTTTGAGATAAAAACTGGAGGACTAAAGTGAGGTTCCATGTTTCTACAGGCTGTCTCAGAGAAGGACTGAGATGAGCGGTCCCTTTGAGAAAAGCCTTGCAGAGGCATAAAGAGATGATGGGTGCTATCTATACCATTGTGGAAATTGGAAATTGCCACTAGATGCATTCATACTGTAGAGGCAGAGGCTCCGTTATTAAAAAACTTGAAGCACTGTTGTAACTGGAGCTGAATACAAGTCTAGCATGTTATTCTCGGACCAAATGGAAAACCTTTTCCATTTATCGTGATATAGTCTTCTGGTGGATGGTTTGTGAGAAGCCAGAATGATGTCTCGAACAAGAGAGATTAGCTTGCCTGGCGATGAGTGGAAGTGGAGAAACCAAGCTGTCAGCTTGAGAGTGGACAGGTTCGGGTGACTCAACTCCTGGGAGTGAGTGATCAGCTCTGGTAGAGGGTCCAGAATCCACAGCGGGTATACTAGATGAGGCCGAAGAAAGGGGAACCAAACTTCTTGAGGCCAGAATGGGGATATGAGGATCACCTTCATCTCAACCAAAGAGCTTTCTTTAGAAATTGTGAGATCAGAGGAAAAGGAGGATAGGCGTAGGGAAGTCCTGTGGACCAATTGTGAATCAGAGCATCCCTCGGTGACTCCCCCTCCAGAGGAAGTAGGGCGAAGTAGCTGCTGCACTTGGTGTTTGAAGGGGAGGCAAAAAGATCACAGCAAGGCTGGCCCCAGTGACTGAAGATTGCAGACGCCACCTTGGGGTTTAGGGACCATTCATGGGGCATGAGCATGCATCTGCTCAGTTTGTCTGCAATCATGTTGGAGCTCCCCGGGATATATGCTGCTATCAGAAAGCAGTTGGAAGCTATCACCCACTGCCAAATTCTCATGGCTTCTCGACATAGGGGGAAGGACTTGGTTCCTCCTTGCTTGTTGATGTACCAGACCACTGACATATTGTCTGATTGAATTGCAATTGTTCGGGAGGAGAGAGCCAAATGGAATGCCTGCAACACTAACAGCACGGCTTTCAGTTCCTGAACACTGCTATGCAGGTGGGCCTCTGAGGTGGATCCTGTGCCTTTGACAGTCTTTCCATGGAAATGGCCCCCCTACCCGATCAGGGAAGCATCTGTGGTCACAATGACTGTGGGCTGGGACGGTTGAAATGGGTGGCTCCAAAGATCTATGTCTGGCCTCATCCACCAAAGCAGGTCCTGCTTGCAGGAGTTGGTTATTCAAATCTTGTAATCCAGGGGATGACAGTTTAGGAACCAATGACACAGAAGGGGCCATTGCAGAATTCATATATGTAGCTTTGCTAGAGGCACTACTGGAATTGATGCAGCCATAGAACCTAGGGCTTGAAGAGCTTCCCTTGCAGATGCTGATGTTTGAGAAAGAATCACTCAGATGTGAAGTCTCAATCGATGGAGTCTGTGAAGAGGGAGTGATACCAGACAGGACTGAGTATTGAACACTGCTCCAATGAGCTCTATTTGTTGTGTAGGGATAAGATTTGATTTCTCCCAATATATCATTATTCCGAACAATTTTGCCAGAGAGACAATACATTGTAGCACAGTTACCAGAAGATGCTTGGTGGGGGCGGTAAGGAGCCATTCGTCTAGATATGGAAACACCCGGAATACATTTAGTCTCATGTGAGCTGTTACCACTGCCATGCGTTTCCTGAACACTCTGGGGGCTGTAGAGAGACTGAAAGGCAGGGCACAGAATTGATAATGACTGGCTCCTAGCGGGAAATGAATTTGTCCATCTTGATGTGGTAATACACACCCCAGAAATCTATAGAGCACATCCAATCACCTTCTCTTAAAAAGGGAAGGATGGACTGAACTGTGACCATCCAGAATTTGGTGTGGGTGACAGACTTGTTTAAGCTGCTGAGATCCAAAATGGGTCTCCAGTACCCTGTCGTTTTTGGCACCAAAAAGAATCTCAAATAAAATCCAGATCCATGCTGGTCTGGTGGGACTGGTTGGATGACTCTTTTTTGAGACAGCTTTATAATCTCTGAAGCTGCTTCTTCCCTTTGACTGGGTGGAACGTCGGGAAGTTTTCTTGGAAATGGTGTAACCTCTGGTGATAATATTCTGCACCCAACGATTGGTGGTGATAGATTGCCAGGCAGCTTGGTGCTGAGAGAAAGGACCCCTGACTGGCTGTCCAGAGAAGGAGTCCCTGGGGCCTTGGTTGCAAGGACCCCCTCTGCCTCTATTGGGGCATTTTCCAGAATTGTTACCCCCTCTGCGTCTGGGAGTATCATCACCACATGTGGCACAGAAAAGACCCTGAGATTTCTTATGCCACATTTTCCCACTCTTCTGATTCCTGGAGATGGTATGTTGAGGGTTGGAAAACCATAATCCTATGGCAGACAGGGTTTTTCCATCTTGCTCACCCCCTGGCTAGCATGTCCTTCACTTTGGAGCCAAAAAGGAATGAAGCTTTGATGGGAGCATTCAGAAAGGAAGACTTGAAGGGATCCACAAGGTCACAGATGTGCATTCAGGCTTGACTCCTCATAGCAATGCCTGAACCCGCACCTCTAGCTGTCCCTTCGGTCGCATGTCAGAGCAACCTTATGGATGAGTTGGATATTGATTCCAGGGTTGTTAGCTGTGAGGCCACTTTGTCCCTGACCTCATCAGACAACTGTCCTGCGAGTGTCTCAGAGAGTTCAGCGATCAAGTCCCTGTGGAGCCTTGTAAAATGGGCCAAATAATTCAGGGAGCATATAGCAAAGGTCCCTGATGCAAAAACATGCTTCCCAAGTCTGTCCACTACCCGGAACTCCCTGTTGGGTGGGTGGACAGTGAGACTTTCCTCAGCTAAGTCATTTTTCATGGCCATCACCACCACCATAGCATCACTGGTAACCCTTTGGACCAGTGCAGATTCTCCATGGAAGGGAAAAGAATTTGGTCTCTGGGGGATCACCTCAATGGAATCAGGGTTCTTCCACGTGTGCTCCACAATGAGCTGGACGAGCTCATTGGCAGGCGGGGTCACCAAAGCGGTAGAAGGCCAGGCACAAAAAGCCTGCAGGAACATGGACTCCTCAGATGAAGGGTTGGAGGGCTTCCAGTCACCTCTCTGCTTTAACATCTCTAGGATGTCTCCAAAGGAGACATCATCAGGAGGTGACCATGGGGACCCTTCACCATCATCATAATCCATGTCTTCCATTAAGGACTCCTCAGGTGAGTCCGCGTGCTTCCTCTTGCACGTCTTCTTTCAAAGGGGCTCCTCGGTGGGCTTCTCTGAGGAGGACTCAGAAGAGTGGGTATCCTGAACAGGGGTGTCTTGCTGCTTTTCTGCCCAGTGTCCCGGGAGGGGTGGTCTTTGACAGCTGTAGCTCAGGGGGTGAAAACTGGGGTTCCAACATCAAAGGAGTACTTCCAGAAGCAAGAGCCCTCTTCATTGTGTGAAAGGCAGGCCCACTAAAAGAGAGATGGTAGCCCTGAATCGAGAAAGACAGGCCCGGGACCAGGGTCACACCCCGCTCTGATGGACCCACCCCAATGGATGGAGCCTCAAGCAGGATTAGCGCAGACGCAGCTATCGGCACCGAGGAGGGAACCGAGGAGAAAGTCGGCACCATACCCCGGGCAAACATGCCTGTCCCCCAATCCCAAGATTGAGGAAAGACCGGTTCGATGAGAACTGAAGACCCAAGGGATAAACTCGGAGCTGGAGTGAGATGCACTGTAGGTGCCGAGGTGATGGGTTCCAAGAAGGATGTCGGAGCAGAAGGCTTTGGAACCAACATGGTCGAAGGAGGAGTGTAAGATGGAGTCCGTGGATAAGGCAACCCAAGTACTGCAGGTAGATGGGTTTTAGAAAGTGAGAGAATTCCTCTGGCTGCCAACAGCTGGTCCACAAGACACACTACGTCATGCTCTGAAAGGCTCCTGGTGGACTAGCCGATACTCCAGATGGAGAGTCAGGACATTCAAGAAGTGGGCTATACGCTTGGCCCAGAAATGGGTCTATGTAGGGGGAGTATCAGGTCCACAGAGCAAGGACTGCTGGCACTGAAGTCTCTAGTTTCAAGACCGGAAGCAAAGGGGTCAGATCCTGTGAGGTCAGTGCAATGCTCGGTGTGGAAGTGGCACTCGGAGCTGAAACAGTCAGTTCCAAAATGGAAACTGATGTCGTAGTTAAAGGTGTGCCCTGAGCTGAAGTAGCTACAGGTGCCGAAGTTGAAATAGGCATAGTAAGATCTATGATCAGTGCTAGAGGCAGGATGTGTGCCAAAACAGGTGTCGGTATCAAAGGTTTTGAGACAGTCAGAACCAAGGAAGGTGGGGCCGAAGAGGCAGATTTATGCTCCAATGACAACTTAGGGACCTTAGATTTCCCAAGTTTGCTCTGATCACCTGATGGTGAAGAAGGAACAGAATGGGATCTCTTTTTGTCCTTAGAAGGAGGGGTTGAGACCAACATCACAGAAATGGCCTCTGAGAAGGGAGATTTGAGTAACCCCTTCAGAATGAGTTTATTTGTGTGCTCATTAAGAGTGCTTTGGCTGAAGCTTTGACAAATATCTCATGGAGGCTGCACCGAAAAGTGGGCCACTGCCAAACAGTATACACAGTCATCATGCGAATCAGTGTTAGGTAACTTGCCCTTACAAAAAGTACAATGCTTAAAGCCTGAAGTACCCTTCTTATCAGACATCTTGGTAGAAAAGGCCACCACAACCAACTGTATAAGCCAACAATAATGAAGTCAACTCCATTCAAAAAAATCACAAGAAAATCGCAAGAAAATCACCAATATATCAATGCACAGTATGAAGAGAAGAAAGGGAAACACCTGAAAAAGCTAACAGGTTAAGCAAGATAAAACTATTAACCAAAAATATATACCAAATATACGCTAAAAAGGACCGTAGCTCACTGCAAATGCTTACTTTCAAAAAATCACTTTTAATAGAAAACAAATAAAAACGAACCCCTGAGGGTTAAAACTAATTTAGACACAGGTTAAGCATTTTCATCTGATAACTGCAGACTTCATCTGAAGTACTTGAAGTTTACCAATGGTAACAACAGGTAGAGTTGAGAGAATAAGGTTAGAGTGAAGAAAAGATACTAGCAATACTAAAGGTTTGGCAAAATATGAAGATATCCAAAAATTTTTACACAAATATCAAAAAAAATTTCACTTAGCTGAGAGCTCGGCTGAAATGTGGCTTTACGGCTATGTGGCAAACGAGATCTGAGGTAATAGGGAGAAGGGTATTCTGAGTAGGGACATAGCTCAAGGGTTTTTTGGCTGACGCGAGCTTGGTAATAGGCTGACTCAGTTCCGAGGGCTCGGAACTGAACCCATCAGTGATGAATGGAAAGAAGATTAATAATATCAAATCATAAGTTTTGAATAATGTAAAGGACATAAATAAACTGGAGGTGTGGAGCTTTAGGATAGAGAAGAAACACATTTCATAGAAATAAATGGAATTTGTGGGAATCATACATGCAGACTAATGTTCAGGAAGACGAA
Source organism: Protopterus annectens (assembly GCF_019279795.1). NCBI lineage: Eukaryota > Metazoa > Chordata > Ceratodontiformes > Protopteridae > Protopterus > Protopterus annectens. Next base: position 123,733,715 of record NC_056735.1, read on the forward strand.
AGAGATCTAAGGTAAGTCAGGAAGTGAGCAATTTATATTTGGGAATGGAATCATTAAAAAAAACATGTATACTGCTTAAATGGTAATAAGGGAAACTGTTATTGTGGTTTGTTTTCTTTTGTATGAATGTATGTGAACTCATGTTGAAGTTTAAAATGTAATGGTTTAATAAAACATTTTAAAAAACATTAAAAAATGAGTCTGCCTTAGAAAGGATGAAAAAAAAAACAAAGCAAACTGATGCTTGAACTTGGGAAGACATGAAAGTGTGTGTGTGTGTGTGTGTGTGTGTGTGTGTGTGTGTGTGTGTGTGTGTGTGTGTGTGTGTGTGTGTGTGTGTGTGTGTGTGTGTGTGTATGTGTGTGTGTCTTCGTGTGTCTGTACCAAACAAATCACCCTGTGCATCCTGCATATACTCCCTTGCATGCACAATGAGATAATCCATAATATCAAAGCCAAAGTTTAAACCGGCAATACAGATCATAAAAAATAACACACACACAATTTTATGATCATTACAACATAAAGCATATGCACTCAGATTCTCACTCACCCCCACCCCCCAAAAAAAAAAAAAGCAAAAGCATCTATGTGGTGGACTCCAGCTCTCCCACCCTACAATAGATACACACTTGTGTGTACATATATATATATATATATATATATATATATATATATATATATATATATATATATATATATATATTTATATTTATTATATATATATATATATATATATATATATATATATATATATTTATTTATATATATATATATATATATATATATATATATATATATATAGAGAGAGAGAGAGAGAGAGACATGTTTTATATGCATACATGCATATATGTACACACACTTATGAGTGTGCAAACACACACACACACACACACACACACACACACACACACACACACACACACACACAAATGCACGCACATATACACACTCAGACAGTTATAAATAATAAATATATATAGTGGTTTGTTGTGGTCATTATCTCAGAAATAATAACTTTAACTACATCATTTTTCATGCTTCAGTCATAAACCAGTCAACCTTTTTATAAAATGCACTCTTTTTAGTACAGACCTTTAAAGCTACAGAGAACTGACTTTGTTTTTTCAAACTTTCTTAGTTGAAAAACAAAACTTTCACCAGTTATTTAATTTTAGAATTCGCAAAGCTTGGAGCACAGATTATTTCAGTCCTGCTAAATCTGTCCAGATTAATGACTGGTGTCTTTTTAGTAGGATTTCTTTCTGCATCTGTTCTAAACATACACTCTGGTTCTTTTTCTGTGTGGGCTCACAGAGAGAGGACTTTGTTTCACTATAAGCCTCTTGCTTTCTGTACTTCATGCCTCTGTTAAAATGCACTGCAGGCTGCCATTGAACAGGACCATATGAGGAAATTGCTTCATCTTTGAGTTTCTGTATATAACCCAGACATAATGATCATTGCAGAAACATGGCTTATGCCCCATATTAAAGACAACTCTATAACTCCATCTGGCTATAACATCTTAAGAGTAGATAGAGCATGCAGACGAGGTGGAGGCACTGCCCTTCTTTAAAAATCCAACTTAAAGGTCCAGCTCATACAAAAAGAAATCCCATATTTCAAAAATGCAGAAACTTTATTCACCAAACTCCTCTTAAACCAGCACAAACAACTAAATTTATTTGGCATCTATACACCACCAGGAGAAAACCTTAACACTAGAGTCAGTACTCCACTGGGCTTCCCACTCCCTCCCCCAAGAAACTATAGTGCTAGGTGATGTCAACATCGACTGGAACATTATACACTTGCCAGCAGCCACCAACCACATTAACCTATATAACTTCACCCAACTCATTAACTCACCCACACATATGGACATGACCACCAGAAGAGAATCCATCTTGAACCGGATCCTCACTAACCAGGCTAACACTGCCCACCAATGTGGAACACTGCCCAACTCTCTCAGTGACCACAATCCAACTTTTATCCTTCTGCATAAACTTAAATGTACCAACCCACCCTCCCTGTTGCAAACCCATTCCTGAAAAAACTTTCCCTTAGATCAATTTTCATAAACCCTAAAATCCTATAACTGGGCTGCCATCAAAACCCTCCCCCTGGATAAAGCAGTAAAGTATACTTTAACTCCACATTCCTAGAGATTCTAAACAAATTAGCCCCAATCAGAACAATTAGAGTATGCAGTAACCTTGCCCCCTGGCTAGAGAAAACCACTAGGACCTTACTAAAAGATAGGGATAAAGCATGGAAAACCCAGCAATAACATAAAACACCCGAAACTAGGCAAACCTTTTCCAAATTTAGAAATAATGCAAAAAAGCAGGTCAAGATAGACAAACAAAATCACTATATTTCTTTACAAAGGAAACACAGTAACAACCCAAAGAAATTCTGGGCAGCAGTGAATAACATCCTCCAGCCCAGAAAAGCCACTTCACCACCACCAAACATCGAAGGCACGACCTTGACATAGCCTCCAACCTCAACAGCTATTTTATCTCTTCCATACTGAAACTAATAAATGATATGACTCCCACAACCCCCAAAATCCCAGACAAACTCTACCTCCTTCTCACTTAAACCAGTACCAACATCAACCATTCAAAAACTCTTAGCAAAACTCAAACCAACCACCCTCACTGCTAACAGTCTACCATCCAAATGCCTTCAAAATGCATCTAAGGCCATTGCCTACCCCATCTCCCTATGAATAAATAGATCTATTACTGAACACACCATCCCATCCTTGTGGAAAATCTCATATATTATCCCCCTCCACAAGGGCAGCCCTTCTATTGACCTTTCCAACTATCAATCCATTGCAATCTTATCACCCCTATCAAAGATTCTGGAAAGATGTATCCATCACCAACTCCTCACCCACCTACTACCCAACAACCTACTCTCCCAAACCCAACATGGATTTAGACCATCCCATAGCACTATCACTGCTCTAATTAACTTCTCCAGCACCATAAAATCATACAGGAACCAAGGGAAACTTGTCTCCACCACCTTCCTAGACTTATACAAGGCGTTCAACACAGTTTCTCATAATAAACTCTTAGCCTGCCTCTCCAAACTCAACCTCGACAATCCACCCTGCACTGGTTCAGCAATTACCTAAACAATTGCTCACAGTCTGTCAAATGGGACATCTCCCTATCCCCCCACTCCCCATCACATGTGGTGTACTCCAAGGCTCGATCCTAGGCCCCCTTTTCTTTAATATATTTACAAACCAACTCCACTTAGCAACCACAAAAGCTGACATAGTCCAATATGCTGATGATACGACCCTACTCTTCTCTGCATCCAACATTCATCTTCTACAAAGCAAAGCCCAAGAATCCTTCATCGAGATAGAGAACTGGCTAAACAAATATCAACTGATTCTAAACCCAAAAAAAACATAACTAATGCTATTCTACCCAACAAATCCCAATGACCTCACCTTCTCCATTCTCTCAGCCAACAACACCCTCCTCACCACAGTACCACAGGCCAAACTATTAGGTATTACAATCGACCAGCAACTTAAATACAGTAAACATATATCCCAAACTATCTCTAGAGTCCACAAAAAGCTAGGATGCCTCTATCACAACAAACAGTTCCCAACCTCCAGGTCTAGAGCTGCCATAGCCATAACCCATTTCTTATCATTACTTTATGCTAACAGTTCTTATTCTTTAATCACCAAGTATTACACTGTAAGTTCTTGGAGCTTTTCTCCCCAGGACTCCGATGAAAACAGGCACTAGCTGTCCATTTGGATTATCCTGGTAAAACAAATGTTAAATAAATAAAAAAAAAATAAAAAAAATTGACATTTCAGTGGCTCTTGGGTAACATAAACTCAGACTGGTCGTTTTGTTCTCCACTTTTTATATCATAACTTAGTTCGGTTTCCTTATCCTCTGGCCCCAAATATGGTACAGCACCTTTTTTCACTGGTAAGTGATGTTTCTTTAGTGGCAGTATATGTGGTTGTCATTCGCATTCCATGGCATGGAGCCATACTTTCCATGCCACCATCAGTTAACTCTGCATTACTGCTATTATTTTTTATTTTTGGAGAAAGTACTCGCAGTTCTTGGATTTTTCTGTTTTTATTTTTTGTTGTTGCTGTTGTTGGACTTGTGCTTTTGTATCTCTTTGAATTCACTTTGAAGCAGTATCAGTTCCTATTAAGGAATATTAAGGACAAAAGTAACATGTTTGTTCTCACCTTTCCATTCATGCTTCTTTTGGTGTATAAGATGACACAAACTATCTTGCTTTTGTTTCAAAACGATGATCCTTTGACCACTTCACTGTTACTAGTCAAAGCTTGTACATGTTTTTTTTTTCTCAGTCTCTAAATATTGTGCCTTTAGCAGTTCACATTTAGTCTGCACATTCTGATACTTTATTTTTAGCTCTAGAACAGTGTCATTCACAATTTACAAGTATTGTAAGTATTGTATTGTACTGTATCCTTGTCACTCCTGAAAACATGAAACCTCAGGCTGACTCTGTACTTGATTTTTTTTGTCTTTTAAATTCAAGCAAGCACACACACACACACACACACACACACACACACACACACACACACACACACACACACACACATCCCCATTTATCGATCTGTATCTATCTATGTATAGATAGATAGCTGTAGAAATAGTCTGATGAAGTCCATTGGGACTAAAAAAATGAAAGTGTTTATTAATAAACACATTTATGGAGTAGCCTGCTGGTATGGCTTTCTTTGCTATTTTTAACATATAAATGCATGTAAATATATATATATATAGAGGGAGAGAGAGAGAGAAAGGGAGGGAGAGGGAGAGAGAGAGAGAGATAGAGTGTACGTGAAAGATAAAGATATAAATAGATATAAATATATCTCTCTACATCTATATCAATCTAGACATATATATATATATATATATATATATATCTATATATATATATATATATATATATATATATATATGTGTGTGTGTAGTTCCCCTTTATAATCTTGAAATGCTGATATATTGAATTTCAGTATCTCGAAACTATAAAGTGAATGGCCCACAATCCCGAAATACACAATCACAAAAAATAAAATCCTGAACATACACAAGCCATACACCACACAACACACACACACCATTCAAACCACAACGCACAAGCTACACAATCCTACACTACATCTACACAGGGGGGCAAGGCCCCCTGCACCCCCCACTCCCCTACTTATATATACCAACTCCGAGATTGCACTACCAGTAAAGTAATGGATTACTCACATGTACACATTCCACACTCCCTCCCGCACACACACACACACACACACACACACACACACACACACACACACACACACACGCAAACACACCACACATACAAACACAAACACATCCAACACTCACACTCATACTTTCACCTCCCTACCCTAACCCACATGCGCAACTTACAAAAACACTCACTTACCTTCACTTCCATAACACATCCCGGCCAAACATTTCCCGTCCCATTGTTGCACTGCATAAGCGTGGATTCAAGATATTCGAATTCGCGCTTATGCACTTTTGACATTTTTGGTTTTAGCCTTTACGGTCCTAAGATACTGAAATTCAAGATTTTAGTATTTCAGGATTGTAAAGGGGAAATATATATATATACATATATATATATATATATATATATATATATATATATATATATATATATATATATATATATATGCATATAAAATAGATATTGCAGATAGCACTAGTACTGCACGGACTGTTGCAAGCTTCCCGGATTGCAAAATCACCTCATTAACATAGATTTCTCCTGCAAATGGGATGATTTGCATACCAGGGCTTAGTATGTGCAGGTTTAGTGCAGGAGCGCTCATGCATCCCCCTGCAGGCTATTCCTGGATCGCACGGCAGACATATTGCCTGCTTGAGCTCCTGCGCCAATCTTGCACTCTGTGCAAGCTTTTGAGAATCCGGGGGTATATCTATATATATATATATATATATATATATATATATATATGTATATATATATGTATATATATATATATATATATATATATATATATATATATATATATATATATATATGTCTAGATTGATATAGATGTAGAGAGATATATTTATATCTATTTATATCTTTATCTTTCACGTACACTCTCTCTCTCTCTCTCTCTCTCTCTCTCCCTCCCTTTCTCTCTCTCTCTCCCTCTATATATATATATTTACATATATTTATATGTTAAAAATAGCAAAGAAATCCATACCAGCAGGATACTCCATAAATGTCAGTTTATTAATAAACACTTTCACTTTTTAGTCCCAATGGACTTCATTAGACTAGCTATTTCTACAGCTATCTATCTATCTATACATAGATAGATAGAGATAGATAAATGGGGATGTGTGTGTGTGTGTGTGTGTGTGTGTGTGTGTGTGTGTGTGTGTGTGTGTGTGTGTGTGTGTGTGTGTGTGTGTGTCTGCATGTGTATGTACCAAACAGATCACCCTGTGCATCCTGCATATACTCCCTTGCATGCACAATGAGATAATCCATAATACCAAAACCAAAGTTTTAAATCGGCAACACTGATTGTAAAAAATAACACACACAATTTTATGATTCTCACTCACACTCAACCACCCTCCCCCTATAAAAGCAAAAGCATTTATGTGGTGGACTCCAGCTCTCCCACCCTACAACTGTTACTTATATTATATATATATATATATATATATATATATATATATATATATGTATCAACTGTCCAACTACACTACAGCAAAGTGTAAGTAAAACCACCTGACTAGCACTGCATTTGAAGAGTACATATTTAGATGTTATGATTGACTTCATGCACAGTAGAGTAAAACACACACCAGAAAAAATTATATTTTTATCTATACACACAAGCATATATATATATATATATATATATATATATTATCAGACACACCCTCTCTCTATCTATATCTATATGTGTATCTATATCTATCTACGTATATTATAGATATACATACGTTTATCTATATCTGTCTCTCTATGTATATTATAGATATACATATACACACACGCGCACACACACACACACACACACACACACACACACACACACACACACATATCTATATATATATATATATATATATATATATATATATATATATATATATAAAACAAGCTAGAGAGAGAGGACTGTCTTTTTTTAAAACATAAAAAAAAGTGCAGACTCTTTCTCTGGCGTTAGTAAAATAACACAAATTTTGCTGTTTTGCATGCCAGTTCTACTGCAGTCCTAGGATAATTTCTTCTTCCAGATTCTTAACAGATAATCTTCAGGTACTTCAGCTTCTTCCTGCTTGTCTCATCTTTAATGTAGCATATTCCCGAAGTACACTCTCCCACAACAGGAGACTGTCTTCTCTAATTATTGGACTACAGCCCTCTTTTTCATATATCACACTAAAAGTATGCCTGTCTGCATTAAACAGAAACACATTTACAGAACATATGTGCAACTCTCTCTTTATGTACAAGTTGATTTATAAGATGCTCATTATTTAGATACTGTTTTATGTATATACAGTGGTGCAGCAGTAGCGTTGTTGCCTCACAGCAAAAGGTTCTCCCGTTCGATTCTCGGCTGGAGCGCCTTCTGTGTGGAGTCTGCATGTCCTCCCCGCGGTTGAGTGGCATTCAAAAGACATGCGTAGGGCATGCCTTTGTTGAAGGTTGGGTGTCGAGCTGGCACATCGGCACCATAAAAAGTCTACTGCCAATCATTAGCAGACCGTAGCTCTGCTGTGGCGACCCCTAACTGGTAAAAGCCGAAAGAAGAAGATTACTATACATTCTTTTACTGATTTGTATGTTATTACATGTATATATATATATATATATATATATATATATATATATATATTTTTTTTTTTTATCATTCCCATACAGAGCAGGAGGCATGATAAGGCAGTATTTACTGAACCTACTAGATTAGTATAAAGCAAATCAACAAGGATTCAGCAGAGGGAAAATGTTGGAATAATGATATGGTGAGCTGTAGACATATTGTACAAACATGCTGACAGAGTCACAGATTTGTGACTGCACACACCAGAGCATGTGAGATGCTGAGGCTGTCAATCATGTCTATGAGGGGTGACCACCAACACCACCTCCCAGAGACACAGATGTATTCTCCTTATACACTGGCCCAGCTTAGCTCCTACACTATGTCAGAACTATGGCTGGTTTTCCCTCAGCACATGCAGGTATGTACTTTAATTGTATGCATCAAAAAATGTGGCCCTTGAGATTGTGTGGGAAATATTTTTGCCAAAACCTTTTGTAATTTTATAAGTGAAGATACAGCCACATTGCCACATTATGGATCTTGTCCACACTGGCCAAAGTAAGTATGGTGAGGCAACAGGTGTGTGGTATTCTGATGTATGTAATTACTGTTAAATATATCATGACAGCATTGGATGGGTAACCACATCATGTCGACCTATATTAACTTAATAAGAGACAGCAGTGTGTTTACATTCATTGTGCTGTATAAACAAGTAGTGAAGAATTTAAGTGTTCTATCACACATTTTGCTTCAAAAGTTTACTAGCGTCCTTTGCTACCTTAATAACAAATACAAGAGAAACCAGAATTCTGTAGGACACAAACAGTGATACTGCTATGGACATTGCATCTGTGTAAGAGTTGCTCATTTGTACAGTCACAGATGATGGTTTAAATGCATATGGCATAGCTGCTAGGTGCTAGCACACAGGACACATTCGATAAACACTTTTGTTGGCTCTATTGCTGCTGAAATGCCGTCCTGTGCCATGCACAGTGATTATGACTAATGGAGATATGCATAAAGTCACTGTGCCCAGAATAACCAATGGGTATGAACATTGCAATAAGTCATCTCCCATTAAACAACATGAGATGGAGTAAAGAGATAGGGCCTTTAGTTGGTCTGCATAAGGTATGAGCCTTACACTTTCTATTTTTTTACCGTGAAATGCCTAGAGCTGTGGTGTAAATGCCTTTTTAATTACATGCAGAAAGAAGCATTGTACTTGATTATGGGACTGATGAGGGCCAAGTACAATGGCAATATGACTTCCTTTGATCTTGATTCCATGGCTTTACTTATAAGTTGAGCCACACAAAAGGATTTCCTCACTGTTGTCGTTACCTGGTGGTCAAAGTTTCCTAGGTCCACCACTGTGTCTTCTTTTAAGGATATGCTATCAGTATTATAATTTGCGGGGATGTCTGATTTACCAAAATGTACGCTTACACATTTTTTAGCATTTAGTCTCAGACTATGGTTTTGATACCAGTCATTTGTCATCTTTAGACCTGTTTGTAGGATATCAGCATCATTTGGGGATTCAGTGATTGCTCCCAACTTACAGTTATTAGTGAACTTGGTGAGCCAGAGGACCCCAACATTAGCCTTCATGTCAGAAAAGTATATACTAAACAGGAGGGGTCACAACAATGAGCCCTGTGGAACATCGCTAGTGACAGTTTTTTTTTATCAGTGGTGGATTCTATCTGGACAACATGTGTCCTCTCACTGATCCAGTCTGATATCCATCTGACAATGTAGCAGTTTATGCCTAACTCAGTAGGTTTATTTATGATCCCTGAGTGGGGGATTGTATTGAAAGCTTTGGCCAGGTCTAGATAAATGGTGTGTACCATTTTACTCTATTCCATGTCCCTGGTGACTTTCTCGAAGAAGTGCATCAGATTATGTAGGCAAGACCTCCCTCTGACAAAGCCAAATTGAGTCTGGTCCAGTGTTTGATGGGTTCCTGTGTCATTATTGATCATGTCTATGACAATTCTCTCCATAGCCTTACAGATAAGACTTGTCAAGCTTATAGGTCTGTAGTTGTCTGGGTCAGTTGATCAGTCCCCCTTCTGCAGGGAGAAAACTTTTGCAGTCCTCCATTCCTCTGGGAAAATGCCCCTCTGGAGGCTGTGGTTAAAAAGAGATTTTATTGGCCCTGATAAATTCTATTTTAGGCTATTTAAGAAGCATTGTGGAATGTTTTCATGACCCACAAAGTCAGTGTTTTTCCCTTTAGTGAGTGCAGTAAGGACCTGTTCCCTCATAATGACTGATAGGGGGATGGTTGCAGGCTATTTCTTTTTGTGTGGTAAGAGGTACTGGGGGGAGAAGTTTTAACTGAACTTGTTGGCCAGCAGATTTACTATAGTTTCAGGCGGGGTGAAAGTGTTGTTATTCATGATTAACTCGGCACATTGCTGAGCATTTCCTGGAGGTTTTGAACATAATTAAAAAAAAGCCTTATTTTTGATCTGGAAGTCTATCTTTGCCTCATTGTTTGCTTTGGCAGATTTGACCATCTCTGTAATTTGTTTATTTGTTTAGAGAGGTGAGTGTCTTTTTGCACTGTTTCATCTTTTCCTTTTTGGCTTTGGAGAGGATTTTTTTCTTTCGTTGAATAGCCTACTTATGCTAGGGATCCAACAGAGTGGCTTATTTTTCCACTAATTGTAGGTTTGATTCAGACAGGTACTTCCTTCTCTATGCAACTATTAATGTGATTGCAGTGCATTTATGTACAGCTCAGAATTGGTCTTATTGTCATCAGAGTTTGGAGGGGCTTGGAAGTTTAATATGCTGGTCACTTTATTTGAGATAATTGGCCTTGGCAAAGTTCTTAACATATTTGGAGTTTGATGGGGATCCTAGGTTAGTTTTAACATGAAAGAAGATCATTTTGTGGTTGGATCTTATAAGGGAGGGGTTAATGATTGGGAGGGAGCAGCATCCTCCCATGCTGATGAGTACTAGGTCTAGGATATTTCTACCACTAGTTGAGGAACTAACTAGTTGCTGCAGGGTGTTTGCATTGACAAAGTCCAAAAACCTCTGAGTAACTGAATTATGAGTCATATAAGCCTCCCAGTTTATGGAGGAGTTGTTGAAGTCACTCATAATTATGGTGTTAGGCTGAATGTTAAGAGATTATAGTAGGTTTAGGTAGGAAGTGTGGTTTGCCAGACTCATGTTAGGGGATCTATAGCTAGAAAGAATATCATAGGGAGTCACATCTCTGGTTTGTTGTACATGAAGCATCTCGAGTGAGTCATTTTGTTGGACCAGTCTGGCAGTGTACTTGTCCTTTACAACCACTGAGATACCTCCTTCCTCTGCTTTATCCTGAGCTGAGGGGGATTGAAATGTCAAAATGTATGAAATGCAGTTTAGCTTTTGATAGCCGGGGTGCTTTCCATGGTTCCATGGTAGGAGACGGGCTTTCATTTACAAAGATAGGAAGCTTATTCAATGTATGAGGTAGCCTTTGGGGATACAAATCTGTTTCTCCAGCAAGTTGTGTTAGAGTCACAGATAAAGTTCAGGTCCATGGAACGGGTAACCCTTTTATAATTTTTTCTTGTGAATATGTAACATTTTCATCAGATCTGGATCAGAGAATGCCTTGTAGGTCAGGCATAAGTCAGCTCTCATTAAACAACATGAGATGGAGTAAACGGATAGGGCCTTTAGTTGGTCTGCATAAGATATGAGTCTTACACTTTGTAATTTTTTTAGCGAGAAATGGAAAAGGTTTCCATGGTTCTGAACCATGTTTCTGTAACTCCACATATGTCTGCATTTTCAAGGGTGAGGACTTCCTCCAGGGAGTGCAGTTTTTTATTTAAACTCCTAGCACTGAGCAGCAGTACCTTTAAGTAGTTGTGAGTGAGTTTTGTTATGTTGGAGGGTTTAACAACTTGGCATGGCCTAAAAAAGGCACTATGGGGAAAGGTAAAGTTTTTGCCAGTATCTGCCAAGTTGTGACAAATACAAACCATCTCTGGCAAAGCATTGTGGTTTGTCATTCATGTCTACACAGGCTGACAGATATTGGATCCCTGTGTTGTGTCACCAGAAACTAAGCCAATTGTTGAAGTCAATCATTTGTTTGCTTGTACTGTGACATCATCAGTGATGAAGGCAGGATGCTAGTTACTAATACCTGTCTGGGACACATATTCAGAGAACTCCATCATGTCCCTCATCATCTAGCCCAGTGAGGAAAATCTTAGGTCATTTGCACACACATGGATTATGACCATGTCATAGTGATACTTGTGGTTTAAAGTGCATGTGTGATCTGGCAGATCCTGGCTCCACACAGAAAGCTCACTGTGATCTTCTGGTTGCTTAGCCTGGTAAGGGGGACATCAGAATGTCTTACAATGGAATCCCCAGTAACTAGAACGTTTGGCTGTGTGGTTTGTTTCCTTATTGGCTTGGAACCAGGGATACTATGATATTCAGAGTTGTGTTTTGTATGAGGTGCTGCCTTTTTTGCGTGTGCATTGGGCCACTGTGAGATGCTTTTAGGAGATCTTGGAGGCTTAGTTGGATTTCAGGTGAGTACCTCCACATATGTAGGTCTATGTGTTTGTTCCTTAATGTTGGTTGTGAATGTTTAGGTGTAACGCTGACAACCTGGTTTGCATTTTTCATGTGTGTATGTGAGTAATTTGTCTCCAGTGACATTGTGTATCGACATCTCTCACACACTGTGTTTGTATGTTCTAAAATGAAATGGTAGTCAGTGAACATGAGGCAGTTATTACACTGCCTTGGGATTCCTATATCCACCAGGCAAGAAACAGAGATGACAGGGAAGCACCTATTCATTATACCAGATCCTTAGTAGATGGGAAGGAGTAGGGGTGAGTCACTTAAAGGTCTAAGGGAGAGTGTTTAGTAGTATACTATTAGATGACCTGCAGTGGAGCTGCCCTCTGCACAAACTGGCAGCTTTTCAAACAGCTGTGAACAGTGGAAGACTATGGAGAGCATTTCCTATAGAGGATTTTAAACTGGAGAGTTTTTTTATATAAAAGGCATGGGTAACAGCGTTTACACATTGACTTTCATGCCAGCAGGATGAAAGACTTTTACACATTTAAGCCCTCAGGCCAATAAGATAATCACACAATAAACCTTCCACCAGCAGTTCCCAACTCAGATTGATGAATCACCCCTCTACTCCCACCAGAATGCAGAAAAAAAACCCAATGTAAAATGAACTGGTTCTGAGCTCAAGTGCAGTAACAAATGCTTTACAACAACAAGCTGAACTCCTGCAGTATCAAGAATCCTTGGAAATAAGTTCATAAATCTTGAGAAAAGTTCCTAAATACAGAAAAATGTATGCAAGTACAGAAGAACTTCTACAAACACAGAATACTTTGCAAAACTTAGAAATGTTTTGGTAAACCTGGTAGAACATTGGCAAACAAAGAACAGCTTTTGTAGTTTCAGAGGAGGTTAGGAAATATCAGAATACTGTTAAAATGATCTAAGAGCAATCCAGTAACAAACAGGAGACATTTTTTAACAGGTGCAGGCTAAGAAAACAGTGGTAAAGTAAAAAAAAATCAATAAATGTAACACAAGAACTGTTAAATAGCATTGCGATAGTTATAGCAAGTGCAAAAAAACACTTATATCAGTTTGTAGGTCCACAGATGGTTTTACATTAACCCAAGGTCTTGTAGTCACCAGTGTCCAAACCAGGCACAGGGAAGCTTTCCTGCTATTGATCTTCCTAAATTCCTTCATCTTCATCTTGTAGATAGTCTTCTTCCGGTATTTAGACCTGTGGTGGTAGAGCTGTGATACTCTAGACCAGAAGACTACCATGCTTGGATTATATTGACCATGTAACATGGCACATACAGTGGTCATCCATAATATTTTCTTGGTGGATGTAGAAGAACCTCAATAGGTGCATCCAAGGCTGGAGCATGACCTTCGGAATACCTAATATATGCTCACTCACCATCCATGACAGCTTGTATGCTTCATTATGAGTCTCCTTAGCTACAGCTTCAAAATATGTTTATATTATACCTTGACATATTTTCCCTGCACATAATGGATAGAATGTTATTTTCAGATTATGTGATTAGTCATCCACTAGATGATATGTTGTATATATCCATTAGCAAAACTCTACATAATCCATTCTTTATATGCATGCATCATTCATATTTTCTGGGTACTGTACTAACATCTGTGTTACGATACTACCTGCAGAACATACAAACTGATAATTTAGGGAATGCCAGTAGGTATAGTATATAAAATCAAACCTAATTCACTAATATAAAAAATTTGATACAAGAACATTTAAATCTAAAGCCTCGAGACAAACCCTCCCCCATACCCCCACACTACCCATAGAGGGAGGTTCATACTTCATACCTTGTGCATCTTTCCTTAATCTAATCTGCTCTGAGGTCAAACCAAGCTTTAATCTTAATGGAATGAAACATCAATGAACGGGTCTATGTTAAATAAACGAACGCTTAAAATGTCGAGTACAACATTTTTAAGCGCATGTCTATTTAACCGACAGCCCAGAATATCGGAAAACAAAATCTCTAAATGTTTTGTTTGGCCACCTACCCCTCCTAAGTGCTACAGAACACTAAACAGACTAACAGCAACTTCCAATACATCATACCAAAACAAAAACTAGAAAAACATACTGTAGCGTTGCACCCCCCCCAAACCCCCCCACTTATATATACCAACTCTGAGACTGCACTTCAGTGCAGAAAAGGGAAATACTCCCTTTCTGCACAATATGGCACTGCTAGCAGTACTTTACATGATATAATACGTCACATATGTCAGTGCTGGCCAACCAAAATATTTCAAAACTCTGTTTTCCGACATTCTGAGCTGCTGATTAAATAAACGTTCACTTAAAAGTGTTGTACTCGACATTTTAAGCATTCATTTATTTATCATAGACCCCAATGAACTAGGTGTGAAGGAATCAATGAAGTACCAGTGAGAGATCTTCTGATTAATATACTTATCCAAATCTTCATCAGTTGGATATCTTGTACTATTGGGAGGTATGTTAAATCCTAGAATATTTCCAGGACTACATGCTATTTGACTGCCATTGAAAGGAGCTTTACATAGTTTCCAGTAACAGTGTACATAGCAATTGGGAATTTTGGGGAATTTATCTAGAATTTGGGAAGTTTGGTACACACATTGTATATAGCCAGTACCAGTTTTCTGTCCAAGTGGTGTGCATACCAGGCTTTTCCTGATCAATGAACTGCTACCGATGTAATGTGGTACAGAGCTAAGATACCTGCCATGGTGGTGCAGGTAGAAGCATGCCTCCACACATCAGCATGTTTGCCGTAGTGACTGCAATTGTGGGAAAAGACTTAAGCTGGTCTCTAACATGGCAATATTTTCTAGTAGTGTTCACCAGTTACCTTTTTTTCTCTGTATAAAACTGCAGTGTTTAACATTGATTTGCAATCATGGCTACAATGTCATTGGACAGGTAAAACCTGCTCTGTTTTTCATTTGGATTGAAATATAAATTGTTTTAGATCCAGCCCTGGAAGTACAGCAATAAAAATTAAGTTTAGATATTGAAAAATTAGATCAGCATTTGCCAGAAATGGACATGCCACTATGAGAGTTGTATAAAATATTGATTGACAGCTGTATTTTCTTTCTTTCCTAATGTACACAACTTATAATTTCAATAAGAAGGTACAGAGAGTCCAAGAATGATCTGCATAATACCATTTGTAGTTCATTTTACCATGACATTAAATTGTTTATATGAATATGTCATTCATGAATGGATTCTTAACTTGCAGTAATCGTTATGTATGTTTGATAATAAGCTTAGATAAAAATGCAGCATTGTAAATATGTACTTAACTTGCTCAAATACAGATAGTTTTAAAAATAATGAAAAATTCGATGCAATGCCTACATAAACATAAGGAAATAAATATTGATGTCACATGTAATTGGATTACCTGTTACACCCGTGAACAGTTAAACTGAAATAAACTGCTGCACACTAGTTTGATTTATGCATGCTGCCTGGTATATAATCTTACATCTGTGTATGCAGTTGTGTTTGAAATCTTACATCAGTCCTCACCTGGCTGACTCATTTTATTTTAGATAAAAATAGGAAAGTTTCCTTTATTTTTCCCAAAGAAACTTTTCTCACAGAACTTCTAATATAGAACCTGACATGCAATCTTGAATTAATGCTTCACATTTTCACCCGAGTTTGCATCTGTATTTTAAGTTCCACTAATATCAGACTATGAATACACGGTGTTATACTGTTTTATTAGAAAAAAGCCTTTAGTGACATTTTAGAATAAGCTGAGTGACTAGTGGCGTTAAATGCCAATTATATAAAAAAACCTAAGTGGTATAGATTGCTAGCACTTATTAAAGGCATTTGGAAAACGCAGTTATTAACTATAATACTACTGAGAAGCATACAACCTGCAAAATAAAGTTCGGGAGTGACAAGTCTGTGATAGATAAATGTAGGGACTTGCAATATAGCTTAGATTTGAGTTTCAAATATAACACCATTGCCTAATGTTTGCATCATCATCCAGTGTGTTTGGCTGACTGATCTAGTTAACTGTAGTTCAAAGCTATCACATAATAGAATGGGTGGGATGCAGGAAAGAAAAAATGTGATAAAGCATATTATAAAGGAACTTCAGTACAGAAGTGTTAGAACTGAAGCTTGAGATTGTCAATTGCTTGCAGACTTCATCATGTAGTCCATTAACTAGACGTTGTTCCTGGTCATTCCTGACAAGAGCGATGGTATCTGTTGTTTTAACAAATTTACAAAATGCATAAACATGTTTGTTCAACAGTGGACAGTTAAATAAGGACTCTCCTGATAATTTATATATTTGTAAAGGACCATAGTGAACTGGATCAGATGTAATTTATTTCACAATATCTACACATAAGGATGGCAGATAAAACAACCACATCTGTGATACAGCAGGTTAGATTGGCAGGAAGATTTGTGGTCTGATATTGGAAGACTAGTGTTTATGTTGATGGTTTGACTCACACATATGTATATGAGGGCTGTATAACATTTACCGACCACATGGCTTCTAATATCATTTTGGTTTAACTGCAACAGAGCATTTCTACACCTGAGATATAGATAAATGGTAACATTACAAATGAATGTATGTACATTTTATTATTCTCTAGCTAAATTAACTATATGAAAAAATAGCTGTTATCATTTTAAGTTCAGATGTAATCATTTATATATATATTTTTTTGGATTGTTGAGCCATTAAAATATATCACACAGTTAGTTTTACATTTTATTTTGCATCATCTATCCTAAGGAAATGGCCAGTTCTCATTTTCTCCTCTTTAATTATGTCTTTCGGCTTTTCCCGGTTAGGGGTCGCCACAGCGGAACTCTGGGCCGCTAATGATTGGTAGTGCATTTTTATGTACCGGGTTACCAGCCCTGACGCACAACCTTCAACGAAGGCACGCCCCATTCACGTATGCCTCCACACAGAAGACGCTCTAGCTGAGAATCGAATGGGACAACGTCTTGCTATGAGGCGACAACGCTACCGCAGCACCACAATTCCATGCAGTGATTTTAGGTGATAGAGTTGTATCATAAAACCAAATGAGTAGTCAGTTCAGTCAGACAATAAAATAATTTGTCCAGTTTAAAGTTGTAGTAAGTGTAGTGAAGTGAGAAGCACACATTACACTGGTACTGCTGGTAGCATATAACATGCTGCAGTTGTCCATAGGTCTGAAAATGCTACAGTTCAAAAGTGACATCCCTGTTTAATAACCATTCTTACAATTAGATAGCTGCAACAATCTCTCAATAATGTATACTTATTAAAGGCCAGCAGTCAAGTCTCACAAGGGGTCATAGGTCTTCGTTGTGGATAGTGTCCATTGTGATAATAATATATTGTTTACTGTCTACAGTGCTGAACGCTTGAGATCAAATCGAGACAGTTTTCTTTTTTAACCATCTTATATTCTGTTACTACTTACAATGAGTGTATAAATAATAACAGTACACTCTGTACTACACAGGTTGGAAGGTTTGGAGACAACGCCAGAGAGGCATGATTACATTGGTCTGGACATATGCTGAGGAGGGATGCTGAGTATATTGGGAAAAAGATGCTAAAGATAATGCTACCAGGTAACAGGAAAAGAGGAAGGCCTAAGATAAGGTTTATGGATGTGCTGAGAGAGGACATGCAGGTGGTTGGTGTGACAGAGCAAGATGCAGAGGACAGGAAGAAATGAAAACAGATGATCCGCTTTAGTGATCCCTAATGGGAACAAAAGAAGATGATGATGAATCATATATATATATATATATATATATATATATATATATATATATATATATATATAGATGTGTGGTAATGGATTCAACAGCAAGTGCCCCGACACCCAGTAGATCGATATTAGAACATCAAACTCAGCAATATCAACACGTGCTATGCATGCTCCAGGAATTACCCTAGAGCAGACTAAACCAATGACAAGTGCATCCCCCACACTCCTGCTAATTATACATCCTAACTCCAAGATCGCACAATCCCCAGGGGAAGGAAATATTCCTGTACTCGGGGAATGTTGATCTTGCACACCTGTCATCATCTTGTTTGTTTCGACCAAATGGTGGCACCTTACTGGGTGTTGGGGTAGTTACCATTTGACCCAGTGCTCAGCCCCCCCCCCCACACACACACAAACATTTATATACATAGGTCTACTTCAAATACCAGAAAGCTAAAAATGCAGAAGACGGCTTAGACAAAATGAAAATAATTAAAGTTAAAATACCGAACAACATATGTTTTCCAAGGGTAAGTAAACATTTGCCCAACATGGGAAATTGTGCCCATTTCACACTGTAATGCAATCCTGTAGTTGTTATATATATTTAAGGGGGGGGTGCTGACCCCACCTAGGTGTTTTTCATCTAGTACAGAGTATCTTACTGTAGTACTGGGTAAGTGTTTACTTGCCCTGGGAATACTTACATGGTTCAACTTTTTACTTTCATTATTTTTGTCTCGTCCATGTCATCTTTGGCATCTTTCGGGCATTTGAAGTAAATATATATATATATATATATATATATATATATATATATATATTTATATATACATATACACATTTATACAAATATACATATCTACATTCTGCAAACACACACACACACACACACACACACACACACACACACACACACACACATACACACACGCATAATGGGTGTATTTCATTTACATTATCTGTTCCCCAATGTTCACTTCAGATTACTTGCTTCTGAATTGAATTCCTTATCCCCAGTGCTATGGCATTTTTATCAGGTGTTAGTATATGGTTGCTTGGTAATACCTGCTGTTTATTCAAGCATATCAGTCATTGTACAAGCATCATCTATAATGGAACATCAGTGCAGGACTGTCACTGTCATTGTCAGCAGAATGTGATGCATGCAGCATTCCATCTGTCCTTCCATTATCACAAACTGAGTCTTAGAATCATTTTAAAGCAAACAGCATATTTCAGACAGTTTAATCATTCAGAACATGAACTGAAAACATCTGTTCTACAGTCTGAAGAATCATCATATGTCACAATGTTTGCAATAATTTCCAACCATCAGAATGAAAAAAAAAGAAAAAAGAAACACAGATTAATGTTGTTTTAAGTATGAAGAATTAGTATTTCTTTTTACAGCTACTTTAATATATTTCATTTAAAATATGTTTCCTCTGCAAGAGCTGCAAATATGTGCTTTATTTAAAACCAGGGAAATTATTTTCTAAGTAGTACACAGTGGTTAGTGGATCACATTAATGGTTATTTGATACATGTGCTGTATTTAATAGTGCTGTCATATATGAAACTCTTATTTCATAGTGCTGTCTGTTTGTTATGATGTAAAATATTCTGAAGCAAAGCTGCCAGCTGGTTGCACACTTGGGGAATTTCTCCGATGAACTGATTGTTAAATGATTTACTCACGTGGGACTACATTTCCTAGCACAGCAGTCATTGTTATGACAAAACATAATTATTACAGATTGTTTATTAAAAAAGACCTTGTAATTCTGAGGTGGTTTAACTAATAAATATTTATTGTAAATATTTTAAATTTAATAGCAACTAAAACATGAGACTTCTCAAGGAAAGTATCTGTCATAGGATTAATACTGAATTTTATACACTATTACATTAACAATTAATGGATTATGTTAGTAAATATACAAAACCTTAGACCAAGATTTTTGATGGTAGAAGATGACATAGTAAACCACCTAAATAATTTACTCCTTATAACTTGTATGAACATATGTAAATTTTGTTTTAATCAGACACATTTTGCTTTTAGTTCCCTAATTTAAGCTCAGTCATTTCTTCCCACTATACCTTTAACATTCGGATAATTACTTACATGCAACATACCAGAACTGGTTAAGGATGCAGCATCGTAACAGAAGCCTTTCAGATAATATGCTTATCACATTATTATTTTTTTCAAAAACATTTTTTTGTTTACATTATAAACATATGCAAATGTACTTATAACAAATACAATAAATCAATGACAAAACTATTTACAATATTTACATTCATCCATGATAAACATTTTATCCATGAGAAGTTATCAGTATTTATTCAAAAGGTTTTCCAATTTTTGCCATGCTATTTTTTATGAGTAATGTTATGAGTTCTATAACAAATGGTTTGCAGTTCTTTTTTACAAACAACTTTTGCTAAATTAATAAAATCTTTAAACATCAAATCTTGTTTACTTTTCCAGTTCAAAGTAATAACTTTTCTGGCAATTGCAAGAATTGACCAGAGTAACTGAATCTGAGATTTAGGTATTACATTAGGTATAGGAACACTGAATAGGATTAGTGAGTTAGAAATATGTCAGTTATCAGACCATAAAGCATTTACAAAATATCTGAAATTTTTCCAGTACTGAACAACATTTCTACATTCAATGAACATATGAACCCAGTTGGTCTCTAGTAATTCATCACATTTCCAGCATTTACTGTCATGGTTTTTGAGTATAAGATTTTTTTTTGTGGAGTATAGAAACTCCTATTCATAAATTTCCATGTATACAATCTACAATATAATGAAGAAGATGTACCATACATAGATTTCAATAACAGTTTTTTGGATTCATCAGATATTTGTTCTCCATTAATCTTTACATAGTAATTCCAAATATCTGAGTCAAACTTTAGAGTGTCTTCTCTTAGTATCTTATAGATAGGTGAGATACTTAATTTTTGATTATCTGTCTTTTCAAGACACCTAATAAAAAGCTGGATCAAACTAGGTACAGATTCAGTCTCTAGGTTGATTGATACTCTCATTTTGTTTTTTATAAACTGCCATAATGAGTGTATAAACAACCAACCATCTTGACTATTGTCTATTCACTATTGTACATAAATGAGAGTTTAGTGATATAATACTCTTATTTTCAATAAACTGATGCCAGCATATCAAGTTATTTTTCTTTAATTTTTGCATCGCATTTATGTTGAAAAAATCTAGGCAATCAGGGGAGTATGCTACAGGGAATATAAGAAATAGTAATTGTTTAATTCTGTAATTACAATCAATTATATTTTTAAGTTATTAAATATTTGATTAATGCCATAAGAAAAATGGTCAAACTTTTTTATTAAATAAACAAACTTCACGTAAAAGCCAATGAAATCTACTTATTCCATATTGTTCCTTAAATTAATTTTCTATAGTTCTGACATCAGTTGTATGAATCTCATGTATTATTTCCAGCCAGATATATAGGTAGGTGAGATACAATGTAATATTACATTAATTAGAAGTGATTTGGAATAAAAATCTAAGTTAGAGAATGCTATCCCTTTACTGTTCTAAGCTGTAATTTGCCATTTATATGCAATCTTAGGTTTTAAGGGGAACCATAAAAATTTAAATAGCATGGAATCTAATTTTTTAAATAAGATTTTGGGAGGGGGTAGTATCAATGATTGTATATAAAACAAAATTTTACGTAAAATTATCATTTTAATTAAAGAGAGCCTATCCTCCATTGTGAAGAACATTTTATTCCATCTTTTGATTAGTTCACTAATGGTGGTTATTAAATTATTGTAGTTTAGTTTAACAGACACTTTCCATGTACTCTTTATACTGACACCCAAACATTCTAAAACATCATTCTCCCAATTAAACAGGCTATTCTCTCTTGGGTTTTTGTTGATTTTTTTCTTAATTAGTAAAGTTTTGGATTTATTATAATTAAATTTAAGCCCGGAAATTCTTTCAAACTTGCTTAAGATATTTATAACATCATGCAAAGAACCATCGATATCACCCAATGATAACAACATATCATCACCAAATAATTCTGGTCTGTGTAACACTGGACCCTTCTCAAACACAGTGTCATAAATGTGCTCTGCATTACAACACTGTGCCTTAAATATCAATCACTGCATATGTTCCTCATTATCTTTAATATTGTTTATTTCTTTTAGGTTAATATCTTTAAAGGGTCTAGCCACTACATTACTCCATGCTTTCTACATTTA
The DNA here is from genome assembly GCF_019279795.1 of Protopterus annectens. Classification (NCBI taxonomy): domain Eukaryota; kingdom Metazoa; phylum Chordata; order Ceratodontiformes; family Protopteridae; genus Protopterus; species Protopterus annectens. The sequence continues at coordinate 123,756,269 of NC_056735.1, forward strand.
AAGAACCAATCACTACTATGTTATATGTCCCTTGCCTTGCACAGAACCACTGGTTCAAGCCTCTGCAGATTGTCTGTATGCCAGGAACTGACTATCTCCATTCTTCAGGTGGTTGCAGCCCAGCTGATGCACTGTCTTAAAGCTAAAAGCATGGGGATGAGTGCTCATTGCAATGGGGCTTTGGTTTGTTGTCCTTGTATTAGAGTAGCCAATGGGAGTTACAATTTGGGATAAGGACAAACTGTATCCCTAGAAGATAATATTTCAGAGAAGTGAAGGCACATTATTGCCTGTACATTGTTTGTGTACTTGAATAGCATTCCTCAGCAATACTAAACTTTCTACTAACTTAGATAAGATGTTCCTCCTTCCCTGTAATCTCAGACAAAACTGCAGCTATACCTGACTATGAGGCATAAATATGTATTAGTAATTGTTTTAAAAAGTAAGGCAGTATTAGGATAAACTCTCTGAGTATAAAGAATTAATTGGCTGTTGCAAGGCTTGTTGCACTGCTTGTGATACATTAGTTTTAGTCAGGTCAGTCAGGAGACAAGCATCACTGGTAAAATAAGTAACAAGTCTCTGATAATAGCTAGTCACACCCAAATTTTCTCTATACATACATTTAAGAGGATAATAACTTAAGAAAGAGTAGCCCAGAGTGACCTACAGTCTTCGGGATGAGTTGTTGCAGAAGAATGTTTGTCACTATGTCTGGTTGTAGAGTCTACGTTAGATTGGCATGGACAAAGGGCTAGTAATAACCCTATACTTAAGGCTACGTATTCACTTACAACTAAAAAAAATATTACCATCATTTAAGACTAATTTGTTTTAATTGCTTGCAAAATGGATATGTAGCCAGGCAGTGCACAGTCAATGACAATATTGCTATTTCAGTAAAACCTGTTAATCCATATTGGTAGTCTATTAAATAAAGTTTGCCTGAGAGTATACCAACAGGGTGTGAGAAGGCTGAGGGGTTAACTGTTAGAAGTGTTGAATTTGTTTTCTACAGTTACACCATCAGCAAGTTTATGAAAAAAAAACTATTGTTGTAAGAGGGAAAGAATAACTAGAATTATTGAAATCAACAAACATGATGACTCTAGTAGAAGCATAAGATATTTGCAAATATAAAACATCTATTAAGCAGAAAATTAAAGTGACCTATGTACATGGAGACAACAGGGAATACATGTACCACTAGTGGAAATGTGGACCATCCTGTGTGCTGTCATCACTAGCCAAGATTTTCCTCAGTTTAAAGTACTATTCAAATTGTTATTTGGGAGGAGGGAATAAGCCAAAATACTGACAATAGTACGTGGCCACAGCAATTTGAAAAAAAAATTAGGGTTAGAAGACAAAAATATAAGTCTGAGTGTGACTCTGGGTGGATGGGGTTAGAAGAAGCCACAACTATCTCAAATGATCCCCATTAAAACATAAAGGAAAGTCAGTGTAGCTGATGACAGGGACCATGCGTTTTTCCAAAATATTCCAGCAGTTAAAGTAATAAAAGAAGTCAGAAAGACATTTTCAGAGAGTAGCATCTAGTAAAGACTATACTAAGGGAAACAGGAACAGAAAAATTGAGGAAGAGACAGATGGTTATCATATTGATTAAAAAGAAGAAAGGGGAAATTGAATACATTCTGAAGCTTCTTTCTGTTCCACCAAAGCAGCCAGTAAGCAAGATCCAGAAGTCTAAGGGTAAAGCAGATCAAACCACAACTCTGGAAGTAAAAGGTAAAACTACTTTTAGTAGGAGAAATCATTTTCAGGAGTCTTCCCTAACAGGCATACCTCTCAACTGTCCAGATTTTTGCCTCTTATTTTTGGTCTGTTCTTCATAAAATTTCTGGTTTTCCAGTAAATCAGTGATAATTGAGGTCACCAAATAACGGCATGTATTTACGTTTCAGACTTTATAACCTTCAGAAAAATGCATGCTTGCACAACTCCTATGATTCTATCAACCTAATACATTTATAAGAGTAATATTTATAATGTGTCTTTATTTTCTGGGCTTTGTTCCCTCATTATTTTAGGGTTTGTCCAGATTTTTGTGACAAGAGGTTGAGATGTATGTTCACATGGCATAAGCTAAATGAAGGGGAAAGGCCTGTGCCTGTCTTTGTAATAGAAGAAAACAACCTTCACTTCATATCAAAATACCAAAGGAAATACTGACTTACAGTTGACCTTTAGATAAGCCATGACAGATTCATGACAGCTTAGTTGGATAATTATATTCTTTGTAGAGCTAGAGAGAACATAGATAGGAAAGTGTGTATGTGGTGCCAAAATAACAGAACAAGTCTACTATAACATTACTGAGTTCTAAGAAATGGCCTGATAAACAGACTAAACAAAGAGAGGAATCAGACATTGAGCAAGTTACTCATTTAAAAACCTTACAGAACAGCACACAACCACATTTCGGGTAACCATTTGGGAACAGACTACAGAACAGTTAGAGTTTTGATGTAGATTCTATTGGTTTGGTGTAAAGAAGGGTACAGAGAACATTTGCACAGCCTATCTAGAGTGGTAAAGGACAACACCCAACTCAGTATATAAGAATTGTCTGATACCTTTGCACATTGTAAATGTCCCTTTTGAATGTATAGCAATGGTCATTGATAGTCGACTTGTGAAATCAAGCAATGGCCATCAGTATAGCCTGGTAATTACTGAATATGCAATAAAATCTACTAAGGCATTACTCCTGCAAAAAGTCAGTACAAAGTCCATAGCAAAACAACTAGTAATGTTATTGTCAAGGGTAGGAATTCTACCAGAAATTCATATTGGCCAAGGGACCATAATCATGTCTAGAGTAGTGTCTGAAATGCATCATTACTTTAAAGTGAAACAGATAAGGACATTTAGGTTCATAGGTTCATAGGTAAGTACTAGGCTATCTGCCCAAGGGCATTTATAAGCCTAGCCAGAATGTGTTGGCTTTGCCACCCCTTAGATTAGGTCCCTGTGCCTATGTCCAGCAGAGCCATTAGTTCCCTGTGCCACTGTCCAGTAAAGCCACTGCAGTGATCCCCGGGGTAAATTTTCTGTTTCCCATCCACCTATCAAGGTTTCTCTTGAAGAGTAAGAACAAAGAAAAAAATGGCTGCCGATAAAACCAGGGTGCAAAAGAAAAATCCAAATGTAGAAAAAAGTACAATGCACAGAGGTAACACACAATAGACATTTTAATAAAAAAAAACAAAGAAACAAGATGATAATGTAATAATGTAAAAGGCTAAAACCAACATCAGATATAAATGAGAAGATGTATAAAAATAGAAAATACAATAAACAAATATCTAAAACTAAAAATACGCAAGCCCTTCATATGGACAACATCACAAACTAATGCTTAAGGCGTCTAGCCTTTAAAAAAGGAATTAAAGAAGTAGTGCCATTAAGGCCAGGATATTTTTCAGCATTTAATTTCAGTATCCACTTCTGTTCATAACTTTCTGTAATGTTTTCTATATCTCCTCCTCTAGAATTTCTATGAATGTGTTGCAAAACAAAACATTTAAAATAATGAGAATAATCAGTGCACATAACATGGTTGGCTAATGCATTAGACTGCTTCCTAGTTTTGATATCTCTGATGTGCTCTAGAATTCTGTCTTTGAGCATCCTGTTAGTTTTACCTACATAAAAAGCAAGGCATTGCTGGCAAAAACAAAGATAAACAACATCAGTAGTCCTACAGTCTGAATATTGATTGGAGCATAACATAAAATGCCTAGTGGGATGAATAAATGTGTTCTTACTAAAAATATATACTGACAGGCACTACAGTTTCTGCACAGGAAAGTGCCAAAATGAGTGGAAAGACGAACAATGTTATGTACTTCTCCATTACAAAGATGCTGCTTAAGTGAGCTATTATTCCTAAAGCTAAAGGTTGGACTCTCACCAATTTTACATTATTGCATAAAATAGAGTTAAATATTTTGTGTTTGCTAATTTAAAGTATGACATTATTAGTTAACTACAATTGATAAGTTAATTGATTTTATTTGCACTTATTTAAGCACTGAGTTGCCTTTTAGTTATGTCTGATGAAGCAACGATAGTTGTGAAAGCACTTACCATCTTGTTTCTTTGTTTTTTTTATTAAAATGTCTATTGTGTGTTACCTCAGTGCATTGTACTTTTTTCTACATTCTCTTGAAGAGTGTTAGTGAGGGGCTCTGCCTGATGTTTATTGGAATCCTGTTCCAAAGCATGGGTAGTCTCTGGGATAAGAATCTATCCCTCCAGCATGTCCTATTTATCGTTGTGGTGAGGTTTATATCTCTAGAGCATGTGGCTCTCCAAGATTTGTTTTTTTTTTTAGGTGGAGAATGTCCATCAATTCTGGGTTAGACATGGCCTTGTATGTCAGGCAGAGATCACCTGTGAGTAAGCGGTATGCAACCGAGTACAGCTGGAGTTTCTTGCATCGGGCTGCATAGGACATCTGTTTGAGGCCAGTAATCCTCTTGGTGAGGTACTTTTGTGGTCTTTCCAGCTGTTGCAGGTGTCTTGTAAGGTACATCCCAAATGGGGCATTGTATTCTATGATGAGTCTAATGAGTGATGAGTAGAGAGGCACAATAACCTCTTTTGTTCTAGATGCAAACCCTTTTGTGATTAGGTGGGCCACATAGAAGGATTTTCTAACCACCTTGGCAATATGATTATCAAAGGAGAGATTATTCTCTACTTGGGTCCCCAGATCCCTTATTACATTTTCTGTATTTAGGGGACTACTTATGTGGTAGTTCACAGGTACTTTGTTTTTTCCAAAGGGGATGACTATGCACTTTTTGGCATTTAGCTTGAAGCCATGATTTTGACACCAGGTATCCGTCTCAGTGAGACCCATCTGCAGGGTGTCTGTATCAGCCAGAGAATAAATTATGGCCCCTAGTTTGCAGTCATCTGTGTACTTGGTCAGCCATAGTCCTCCTCTGCTTGCCTGTACCTCTGAGAAGTATATACCGAGCAGGAGGGGTCCTTGGACTGAGCCCTGGAGGATGCCACTTGTAACCAGTTTAGAGTCGGACGTAAAGCCTGCAACTCTCACCATGTGGGTTCTATCCATGAGCCAGTTGCCAACCCATCTCATGATGTAGGGGTTTATGTTCAAGCTGGTGAGCTTGTCTATAATACTAGAATGGGGAATGGTGTTGAAAGTCTTTTTGAGGTCTAGGTAGGTTGTGTGGACCTCCTTTCCCTCATCTAATGCCTTGGTAACCATCTCAAAGAAGTCCCCCAGGTTTAGGAGGCATGATCTGCCCTTAACAAAGCCAAACTGGGTAGGGTCCATGATCTGCCCTTAACAAAGCTAAACTGGGTAGGGTCCAAGGTTTGGTGGTTCCCAATGTCTCTGTTAATGAGTTCCCTGATGCGTTCCATAGCCTTGTAGACCAGACTAGTCAGGCTTATAGGGCGATAGTTCCCAGGGTCCGTTGTGGCTCCATCTTTGTGGAGCAGGATAACTGTTGCTGTGCACCACTCTGTGGGTACATAGCCTGTAGAGAGGCTGACTTTGAACAGTATGTTTAGGTGAGGGGTTAGTTCATTTTGGAGCTTTTGTAAGACACAGCCTGGGACACCATCTGGTCCCATTGAAGCTGTGTTTTTGGCTTTGGATAAGGCTGTTTTAACCTATGTGTTGGTGATTGACAGGGCCGTACATTCCTCTGGTATGGTTATGGGCCCTTTAGGGGGTGAGAGGGGGTTGAAGTTTGCCCTAAACCTGTCTGCCAGAATGTTGGCAATATCAGTCAGTGCAGTGTATTTTGTGCCATTCTGAACTAACTCAGAGCAGATCTGAGAGTTTCCACTTAGGTTCTTGACATAGCTAAAGAACACTTTGTGGTTATCTTTGGAGTCATTGGCAATTTTTCTTCCGAAACTAGCCTTGGAGGATTTAATGAGGGATCATAGTTTCTTTCTGATACTGATCAGGGATGTCTTTCCTTCTTGGGATTTTACTCTTTTCTGTACTAGTTTCCTCCTTATGTTGTATAGCTTGTTTATGGCAGGGGTCCACCAGACTGGTTTCCTTTTCTTGGAGGAGTGAGTCTTGGTTTTACTTGGAATAGCATGATCCATGCATTCCTGCAGATGCTCATAGAGTGCCTTTCTAAAGGTTTCAGCAGCTTGGACAGCACTGTCCTTTAGCATGGGGGCTGTGAACCTTTCCACCTCAGTCTTAACTCATTCACTCTAGAGCAGCTCAGGAAAAGCTGCCTGCTGAATTCCACCATAGGAACAACAGAGCAGCCTGAGCTCATTTTCAGAAAATCCATTTGTAATACTATACAGAAAACAAATGCTCATAACTCTTTAACTATAAGAGCTACACTAAAAGTGTAAACGTGAAAGTTGTTCAGCAGACACTGACCTTTCCAACAGTGTAAATGTTGATAGTGCATATCAAAGTCATAATGAAATATTTGGCAAGGAATGCTGATATTGTGCAATTTTTTTATTTTTTTGGAAAAGCAAAGCACAATATCTTGGTCTATGTACCATGCAGACCCATACAATTTGAATTTAATTTGTTAGTATGAATGTCAGCTTTAAAATGATACTTTAACCATAACTGTGTGACACTCCTTTCATGAGATATTCACAGAAATATGATTAGTATATTATTTCTCATAATTGATAAATAAACAAAACATAATATCTCATCACCTGTAATAGACAGAGCCTATATATCAGTGTAGAAGTTGTGCATCTGAATGTCATCTTCAAAATGACGCATCATTTGTGTGATTACCCTGCTCCCAAGCAAAGATATGGGCATAATAATGAGAAGTATTGGAAATGTATAATTTTCATATTTGTACAAGACTAAACAAACTGTAATATCTGTACGTGTGTACAGTGCCTAGACACAGTTCTTTTACTATGTTGTAAGGAGTAACACTGTCATCAAAATGATGCATTACTTCACACAATGTGGTGCTCCCTTGCAAAGTTATTTACCAAAATATGAAAAAAATCATAATTTCCATAACCTAAGTCAGAAACAAACTTTGATATCTGCCTATGAGTACAACATACAGGTACCATTCTTTTACCATGTTAGAACTATAAATAATCTTTTCAAAATGAGGTATTACTTAGCACATTCAGATGCTCCCTTGCAAAGTTATTTACCAAAATATGAAAAAATTATAATTTCCATAACCATAAGTCTCAAACAAACTTTGATATCTGCACATGTGTCAAACATACTGGCACAATTCTTTTACCATATTAGAACCAGCAATACTGTCTTCAAAATGAGATATTACTTGGCACATTCAGATGCTCCCTTGCAAAGTTATTTACCAAAATATGAAAAAAAATCATAATTTCCATAACCATAAGTCTCAAACAAACTTTGATTTCTGCACATGTGTCAAACATACTGGCACAATTCTTTTACCATATTAGAACCAGCAATACTGTCTTCAAAATGAGATATTACTTGGCACATTCAGATGCTCCCTTGCAAAGTTATTTACCAAAATATGAAAAAAATCATAATTTCCATAACCTAAGTCAGAAACAAACTCTGTTATCTGCCTATGCATACAACATACAGGTACCATTCTTTTACCATGTTAGAACTATAAATATTTTTTTCAAAATGAGGTATTACTTAGCACATTCATATGCTCCCTTGCAAAGTTATTTACCAAAATATGAAAAAAATTATAATTTCCATAACCATAAGTCTCAAACAAACTTTGATATCTGCACATGTGTCAAACATACTGGCACAATTCTTTTACCATATTAGAACCAGCAATACTGTCTTCAAAATGAGATATTACTTGGCACATTCAGATGCTCCCTTGCAAAGTTATTTACAAAAATATGAAAAAAATCATAATTTCCATAACAGTTATTTGCCAAGCTCAGAGAAATAAATTTTACATAACACATTTCATAATAGTGTTTTACTTACTATACTGGTCCAGCTTGGTCATGGGTGTTTTCCATTCTTCTCACAATCATGCAGGGCTCTCCTCACGCCATTGTGGAGGTTGGTCAAGAAGAATGCAATGCCCTCCTCAGTTAGGTGAATGCCATCCCTTCTGAACCAGTGAACATCTTCCCTTCCAGTCTTACCTCATCTGAAATAAAGCATGGGTGGACACTGACAAGGGTGCACAGCCAGGGCACATGTAAAGAGAAAAAGCAGGGTAAGGACCCCGCTCCACTAATATGCCAAGGACAGGCATGGGGCTCCAGATGTTGGTTATCTGTAGTGTCCCATAGCTGTGCCGGCTGCCCACTCAGACTGCTGATACCACTATGGTGTCATGACCTCCTTCAGTGGCAGCAGTCTGCCTTACCTCTGCCTTTTCTCTTTACATGTGCCCATTCAGCAATGGACCTAAGGGATGAGGGACTGAAGTAACTCACTAATTGCTGTCCTGACCTACCGGAAGGGAGGGAGACTGAGGGGAGAGCTACATCAAGGCAACATGTGAAAAGACCAAGACTGACCCAGGCTGTGTCTTTTGCATGTTTTGCAGTACATCACAGTGGCACACCCAAGCCCATGCTTACCGAGGACAGCAGCACTATGGGACTGTGCTGTAGAGTCTCCAGGTTCCCAAGTGCGATCCCGGTGGATCACAAGATCCATGCTGGCTGGTATGCCCCTGTGATGCATCCAGCAACACAATATTCGGCGATGGGACAGCGTAAGGGTTTTGGCTGCTCCCTTTCCAGTGACTCCCAGAACAGCAGAAGACAGTCTTACCTCATCTGAAATAAAGCATGGGTGGACACTGACAAGGGTGCACAGCCAGGGCACATGTAAAGAGAAAAAGCAGGGTAAGGACCGCTCCACTAATATGCCAAGGACAGGCATGGGGCTCCAGATGATGGTTATCTGTAGTGTCCCATAGCTGTGCCGGCTGCCCACTCAGACTGCTGATACCACTATGGTGTCATGACCTCCTTCAGTGGCAGCAGTCTGCCTTACCTCTGCCTTTTCTCTTTACATGTGCCCATTCAGCAATGGACCTAAGGGATGAGGGACTGAAGTAACTCACTAATTGCTGTCCTGACCTACCGGAAGGGAGGGAGACTGAGGGGAGAGCTACATCAAGGCAACATGTCAAAAGACCAAGACTGACCCAGGCTGTGTCTTTTTGCATGTTTTTGCAGTACATCACAGTGGCACACCCAAGCCCATCCTTACCGAGCACAGCAGCACTATGGGACTGTGCTGTAGAGTCTCCAGGTTCCCAAGTGCGATCCCGGTGGATCACAAGATCCATGCTGGCTGGGTATGCCCCCTGTGATGCACCCAGCAACACAATATTCGGCGATGGGACAGCGTAAGGGTTTTGGCTGCTCCCTTTCCAGTGACTCCCAGAACAGCAGAAGACAGTCTTACCTCATCTGAAATAAAGCATGGGTGGACACTAACAAGGGTGCACAGCCAGGGCACATGTAAAGAGAAAAATCAGGGTAAGGACCGCCGCTAATATGCCAAGGACAGGCATGGGGCTCCAGATGTTGGTTATCTGTAGTGTCCCATAGCTGTGCTGGCTGCCCACTCAGACTGCTGATACCACTATGGTGTCATGACCTCCTTCAGTGGCAGCAGTCTGCCTTACCTCTGCCTTTTCTCTTTACATGTGCCCATTCAGCAATGGACCTAAGGGATGAGGGACTGAAGTAACTCACTAATTGCTGTCCTGACCTACCGGAAGGGAGGGAGACTGAGGGGAGAGCTACATCAAGGCAACATGTGAAAAGACCAAGACTGACCCAGGCTGTGTCTTTTTGCATGTTTTTGCAGTACATCACAGTGGCACACCCAAGCCCATGCTTACCGAGGACAGCAGCACTATGGGACTGTGCTGTAGAGTCTCCAGGTTCCCAAGTGCGATCCCAGTGGATCACAAGATCCATGCTGGCTGGGTATGCCCCCTGTGATGCACCCACCAACCTAAGAGCAGTTTGCAAAACAAAAGTGAAGAGGGACCTTCCTGGCATTGGTGCTGAAGGGCTTGGCTGCTAACTGACATGGGGGCACAGAAAGAGCACATGTACACTGAAAATGCAGTTCTGCCTGTTCCATTTACATGTGTCCTTTCTGCAATGGGCCGAAGGGAGGAGCTAATGTAAACCCTGTTGCCCTGACCTACATACACTGACTACACCTGAAGGGAGGGAGACTGAGGGGAAAGCCACATCAAGGCAACATGGCAAAAGGCCTAGACTGACTCAGGCTGTGTTTTTTTGCATGTGTCCTTTGCCGGAGGGAACCATTACATCAGTGGCACACTCAAGGCCCACAGCACTATGGGAGAAATTTATGGCCATGGTACTCTCCAAAGCATTCAACACACAGGTTGACCTTGCAAGTTGGGCACCCCCATGATGGCTCAGCACGTTTACCCTTGCTGGCACAGTTTTTGCATCTTGATTTATGCCATTTCACTGGAAAGTGAGAGCCATGCTCAAATCTGCTCACAGCCTCTGGGACAGTAATCTCAGTGCATCGTTTCCTCTTTGTGTAACTGGCAAGTAGATGCAAGCCTAGGTTCCTTCGGAACTGTAACTGTGTTGCTGGAATAATACGTCCAGAACGTGATAGTTGCTGATGTCTGATACTTTCACGGAATATAATGAAAGCATTGACAATGGCCACATCCCATAAGAACCAGAACAAGTACAGCCACCATTTGCGGGCCTTTCTGGCACTGGGATACTGTGTCCTCAGCTGATCTGCTCTGTCCACCCCATTCATGTAACTATTGTACATGTTTACAACTGGTGGACATGGCACTGATGTCTTTCTTCCATCACGCTTTCTTCTGCATGTGCTGGAGACTGGCAAAGTTGGGTTACAGTTAGTCGACAGGAGGAATACTGGTTTGCTATCCTTCCATTCAGTAGCTAGCAGTGGTCCACTCTGCAATTGCTTGTAGTAGCCTTGAGCTGCTTTTCCAATGGCCTGTCTGTTGAATGTAAGAGGCCATCCTGACCTATTGGTGCGCATGGTTCCACAACAGTATAGATCATCTTTCAGCAATTGCTGTGCTAGTGGAACAGAGGTAAAGAAGTTATCAAAGTAAATGTGATGCTTCTTCCCAATCAGTCCCCTAGTTAAGTCAACTACAACTCTGTGTGCAAGCCCGACCTCTGTATTCTGCTCCATTTTTCCAGTGTATACCTGGAATTCACGTACATACCCATTGGTTGAGTCTGCCAACACCCAAACCTTAATGCCATACCTCTCAGGCTTACCAGGCATAAACTGTCTAAATGTCAAGCGTCCACGGAAGCCAACCATGGCTTCGTCTACAGCCACCTCACGATGCACATTGTAACGTGTCCTACATGCATGAAGTACTGCATCCAGTATTGGCCGTACGTGATGTAGCTTGTCATGACCCACAGCACCATGTGGTGGGCACAGGCTGTTATCATTGCAGTGGAAGTACTGCTGAATTTTTTCAAACCTGTCTCTGGTCATGTACTCTGCTATTGGGAAGAGACCATATACATGGTGCGTTTCCCAGTACTGCCTCAATTCAGGAACATGTACAATAGACATGTATATTCTGACACCTAGAAATGTGCGTATGTCTCCTGGGCACACAAGACTCCACCGTGTATCAACCTTGCCTGCTGCGGCCTGCCTCTGTGCAGCATAGCGATTGGTTTCATTAGCAATACAGGTGTATAGCTCCTCTGGGAACATCAAATTCAGGAAGTCCATCTCTGTGCTATCTGAGCCCAAGTGATCTATTGGTCCTACTGGCCCCACAAATTCCTCAATGTGTAAAGTTTGAAGATGTTTTTCCCACGTGATTTTACGTGGTGGGCATGCTCGGCGTACCTGACTGGGTCGCAAGGAAGAGTTGGAAATGGGAAAGGCTGAAGGGTTGAGAGATGATGCTCTCTCAATGCCAGTAGCAACTGTACTGCTTGCAGTTGGTAGTGAACTGTTGACACATGTTCCCTGCTGAGGCACACCCATATCAGTCTCTGACAAGGAGCTACTTGGACTCATATCTAGAGGATTATCTCCATCACAATCACCAAACTGTGGACTACTTCCCACATCATGCACAGTCGAAGGCACATCCACACCGTTATCAGCACTTGCAGTGCCATGCACTGTGGAGGACTACATAGCTGTGTCAGTCAGACCAGGTGCTTTCGTGAACACAGATAAAGGCATATCATCATCTGCATCATACTCTGAATGCCCTTGGTGGCCATAGTGTGTGGCCAACTTGTGTGTGGGCACCTTCCTTAGGTGTGCAAGTGGCACGTCATCCTCACTGTCTTGGTCACTGTCATAATTACTGGTCAGGTCTGCTTTGGCAACTGGTAGTGGTCTTTCAGGAATGGCGGGCACAGGAGCATCATCCTTATCACAGGCAATGGCCTTTTCACGCAGACGTGCGAGTGGAATGTCATCATCCGAGTCATAATCATCATCCTCACTCTGGTTGGCATTATGTGGTACATCAAGGTGCATACCATTGTCCGAACCACTGCTAGAACCATCACAGTCAGTTTCCTCACCCAACAGGTAAATGCTGCTTGCTTTCTCCTCAACAGATGGCATCTTTGGTGGTGGCTGTGTTGCTTTACACTTGAAATCACGCCTGAAAAACACAATGCAATACAACATTTTGATGTAATATACCTGCAGAGAGGCATGTGAAAATCTGCACTTCTACTTACTAGCATAGCTAGATACTCTTTCACAGACATTAAATTAAGAAAAAAATAACAGATCAGTATAGCCTTTAGAAATTTAATTTAATTGAATCTAAAAAATGTTTGCACTACATGCATGTAAGCTTTACTTCTGATCTTCGTATCTAAACAAATGATAAATGTATTATAACCGCACCGTTCTGCTCACTCACATCAGCAACACTAGAAGTCACAATAGAAGTGACAATACTTTTAGGTGAGCTGGCTTTCTCTAAATTCAGGTAAAAAAATCTATTAAAAAAAGATGCCCTGGTAAGATACTAACCAGCAACCATAATGCTATGACTTTATTCACATTTCAGGGAGTCTAGAAATGAGCATGTTTCTCTTGCAGCACAGAGTACACTCATGCCCAGTATAAATGCATAATTGTTTTCAATCATGAACAGCTAGTCACCTCTACAACAAAGGTGAGATATTGTACTAGACCTGATAATCAAAAACATGGGGACAAAGTGCTCCACACCGGAAGTATACCCCTCACTAGTGAGATCTGACCACAAACTAATCACCCTGGATATACAGATCCCTGGATATACAGATCCACCTCCACCCACAACACAAGACTACAGTGAAAAACTTCTCAAAAGCCGACTTCACACTTCTTATAACTGAGATAGTATCCTTTAATCCGACTGGGCCAGTGGAAACCACATCCCACAATGCAGAATCCTTCACAAATGCTTTCTACGTACATCTCCAAGAATGCATGGATCATGCAATCCCAAATAAAACCAAGACCCTCTCCACCAAGGGAAGGTGTCCTGACTGGTGGACCCCAGCCATAAACAAATTGTACAACAAAAGGAAACTACTGCATGACAGAGCAAAATCCCATAAAGAGAAGGCATCTCTGATCAGCACTAGTAGAATGCTATGTTCTCTCATAAAAAACATCCAAGGCCAACTTTGAGAGAAAATCGCTATGGACACTAAAATGAACCACAAGGCCTGCTTCAGCAGGGCTGGAAGACTTGATACTAGTGCACAGAATCATGCTGGAAAGTGAAAAGTTCACTGACAGGACTCGAACTTCGAACTCCCCTACAGCAGCTTACAGAGACTAAAATACTGTAGATAGCCATTTAACACTTCAGCTTTATGCGAGCAAGCTATATGAAAGAACTAATCCAACAAAATCATTCAGTGTGTACAGCAAAGTCTCAAACAATACCCAGTATCCCCAGAAAAGCGAAAGAACTAATCCAACAAAATCATTCAGTGTGTACAGCAAAGTCTCAAACAATCCCCAGTATCCCCAGAAAAGCAAGCCATCACAAAAGTCTATTTGGAATAATTGATGAACAGAATTTACAAGAAGACAAACTGAAAGAGTGTCTAACTTAGTATTATGACCAATAAAAGCACTTTAAATTAATCTAATGCCAAACACCAAACATTATTACAATCATATAATGCCCAATACCATGCCCAAACTGAAAAAAAAATACAATTTCTATTATGTTAACTAAAAATATAAAGTAGACAATGAAGGCCATGTATAAAAGCAGTTCAAGATCCTATAACACCATATCATCAGTAATCAAATTATTAATGACCAATCTGCGGAAGTATTTATAAGCAAGCAAACAGTGATTATAACAGACCATTACAATGACCACCCTTACTACATAAAGGTACTCATCTCAAAAAATTAGCACATCTACTACGCAAATGAAGTTACCCCCCCTTTCTGACCTGCTTATACAAAAAACTGCAACAATTAAAATTATACCACAACTGATATACTGGTGTACTCCTCATAAGTAGCAGTAATAACTAGGAAACCTCATTACATACAGAACACATATATATATATATATATATATATATATATATATATATATATATATATATATATATATATATATATATATATATATATATATATATATATATATATATATATATATATATATATATATATATATATATATATATATATATATATATATATATATATATATATATATATATATATATATATATATATATATATATACACATACACACACATACACACACACACATATGTATACACATACATATAAATAGATATTATATATAAAATAAGGGGTTTCAGAGGCTAGGTAGTTGAAGAATGGAGGGGTGGCTTGCAATGACTAGAAGCAGAGAAAAAAAAACAGAATCTGCCTTGTGCATTCATCAATGTGATAACGAGTTGTACTTATGTGAATAACAGTGAAAGCTCCTGATAGTTTTACCTGAAAAGTGATAATTACTCCATGCTATATTGTAAATGACTTATTGCTAAGGTGATAATGAGCTGCCTTTCATTACTGGAAAGGTATGCATGCTCTGACACAGGTGATAATTGGTGCACATCACCTGTTGAGTAGGTAATCATTATCTCCTTGTGCAGCTGTTATGTAATACAGTAGTTCAGTAAAATAGTATAACACTTAGCCCTTCCTCCCACACAAGTTGCACTGATTACTGACAAAGGCCAGAAAAATTCCCCAAATATAACATAACTCCATGCAAGTAGTAGTCAGCAAGTAATAACCTTTATCTCACTCAGACAACTACTGAGTATAATCAGAAATGCAGTAAGCCTAGAGAAAATCTCAACCTTATGTGGCTGATCTGTACGTAATAACAAGTACAGCTAATAGCCATTCATATAGTTTGGTAAGAGAAACACATATATACCATATTCATATCATGGTACAAGTTTACAAAAATAAATCTTTATAGTATATAAATATATATATATATATATATATTATATTTAATGATGGAGCCACCATGCAGACTAATTTGTACTAAAAGGAACTAATGAGTGAGTCTGTTTACCAGCAAACCTGTTAACGGTGGATTTTGTTTTTGATGACTTGCAGTATGTGGGTTTGTGGTAAAAGTAGGGCATTTTATGGTAGGCAATACTTTAATCTTAGGAAAAGAATATTCTAGTTTGCTAGGACCTCAAAAAGTCATTTTCTATGGCTTAAAATGCAGATATTACTTATGAAAACTACTAAAGGTGGTTGTATAGGACTCATGGCATGTCAAACAGGACAATGAACTTGAGCTTCTCCATCTTGAAAGTGCCATAAGCCAAATCCCATAGCACTTACTTGCAAGACATAGCCCCCCCCCCCATCTGTGACCCAGGAAACCCATGTATTATTAGAAACACTGACCATGCAACCCAACAGCTAAAGCAAAATAAATAACAGCCACCCTTGGTGGAATCACAACATCAATAGGCTCTGTAACAGAAGGAAGAAATTCATGGCCAAAAGTAGGAGGTGCAGCACCCAGCAAGATAAAAGCTGTGTAAAACTAAACGCATCTGAAGACAAATAAAATCTAGCAAAGCCAACTCTGAGGTACATTTGTCATACCCAGCCAAGGACAACCAAAAGCCATGTGCACATCCTCAAATGAAACAGTGCCACAAATGCTCTCCATAAAGGCTAACACAGACAAATAACTGGCACCTGAGCCATGGACTAACACAAACTTGCCAAGAAATACATAACCGTATCCTCCAGGAAGTCAGCCAGCCCTTGGGACTGTCATACTGACACCACATCCCTAAGACACACAGATATTAATCTAGCCTTTGACCATCACATGTCTACCCTAGTGAGGAAATCATTCCATGTTTTTCAATGTACAAACAAAGGTAAGGTATCTCGGTCCAAGGAAGTCAATGTTCCACTTTATTCAGCATACTTCAGACCAATCAAGTACAATGCTTCCTATAACCAGGCATATCCAGCAAGTGAAACATCGACAGAGGTTCAGTAAAATAACACTTCATACTTATGACAGATACACAAAACACACAGCATCACAATTACCCATTCTAAAGATGTAAACCGTGATTCTGGTATAAATAGGACAGTATTCATCTGAACTGTAAAAATTCATTAAAAATGTATTATATAAGACATCCTTATCTGTAATCATGCATGTTGGCCTACTAATGCATACATTGATTTCTGGGCTGAGCAACATTTTTAAAATACTGCAGATAGTAACATAACGTGATAAGGTTAGAAGAAACTACTCTAAATAAAAGTAACAGAGCTAAATGAATCCATCAAGGACAAATCAACAAATGTAAAATAAATACAAACAAGATAAATCAAATGCAATGGAAAGGCACATTCATCATGCAGTGCAGTGACATACACTATGATCACATGTAAAGAAATTGTGATTAGGATCATTTAATGAAAAACATTTCAGCAAGGAATTGTGTTCTGATTCACACCATTACTTATTCCATGTCCTGAATGACTTTATTAGATATGATGTCAGCTATGGTAACTGCAAAATCAATTAGCCAAACAAAACACATTTGCTGAGTGCAACCTTTTTCAAAACAATAAACTGCTTTATGAGCAAAGCAATGGGAAAAGCTCAGCAAACTTTTAACTGACTATGTATAGGGAGATATAAGACCTACAAAACATAAAAAAATGTATGGTGCTTGTCCCCTGGACATGACAAAATAAGCAATGCTGTAACCAACCATCCTCACACTTGCACAAAAAAAAAATACAGGGTACTCTTCTCCACAATCATCACACAGCATTATCTAGTCCTACCTTTAAATGTAAAAAAAGGTAAATAAAACTAATTATAATAGCAATAATTCTCATTTTTAACCAGGTAGGTCAACTGGGCATGCAGCCCCTATTTAAAGGTAGGAAATCACAGAATTCCATTCTATAACACACACTATAAAAAAGCATACATGAAAAATCACACACACACACACACACACACACACACACACACACACACACACACACACACACACACACACACACACACACTGCATACTGCATACTAGGCTCGACACACACACACACTGCATACTAGGCTCGACACCTGTAACTTCAGATGGTTTTGGTAACTAAGAAATAAGAAATATGAACTCAGTGACTGGCAGTCTCTCTCCACTGGTTTTGCAGTAGAGGAAAACTCAAGTTTTCCTTGTTTTATACAGACCTCCAGCATTCTGTCCGTTTTCCATCTCCTACAGATTCTTGAGAAGGGACCTCTGTCTAGCCTACGCAGCTTTCAGTCATATGTGAACTCCTGCACATCCACAAAATGAATAGCACCCTCAGCACCTGCTTATGGGAACTAAAATTCCACTATAGCATAAAAAGGACCTGTTGGCAAGAAAGCTCGCTCTCTCTCTGTCAAACACACAATCCATCTTTTTATATCGGCTAGACTTCCTACATAAAACTGAGTAGCTCCATGATCCAGGGCAAACAGAAGGGTTTGAAAACAGTTATTCATGTTTATGAATACTGATAAACTGATCTACCAAAGCAATAGCCTAATATTAACCTATGAAAACTATGTTAGCTTCCCCCTAGCCCTCTTGCCCTCAGTGGCCACAACAACTGAAGGAGAGAAAGAAGTTTATTACATACAGCAAGAGAGTTTCGTGGTCAGATTGAGCAATAACAGGGGATCAGTCAGTAAATCCAAAGATGCAACTGCTCTGCTAAGAAAGGCTCTAACGTCTAATGAATGATTCAAACAGGTTCAGCTCTGACTGTGGAAACAGGGAAAATGCCATAGTGAGCACTAAAGACAGGTAACTCAACACATGAAAAAAAGAATCCTACAAACACTATTCCAACCCCGCTTTGAATACACAAGTAAGTAAGCGGTCGGGATTCAAAACTACTCTAATTCACAAATTCAAAACTCCTCTTGCACCATTTCGTGCTTAATGCATTTGTTGAGGTTCTGAATGTCATTAGACACCAAGTCCGGTACAGGATCTTTGGTGAAATGTTAAGAATGCCTCCTAGCAACGTTTAGGAGAGCTTGCTTTATTTTATTATAGTTCCACACACCCGTTTCAGTCACGTGTTTTTTAAACTAGTTGCTGTAGTACGTGCTACCTGCTTTGATAGCGAGATGCTTCAGATTAAAACTAACAGAATTTTAAGACAGTTTTCCATAGCTTTTAACTTGTTGCATTAAAAAGCAGGGCAAAATTCTGAAATAATAAGGTCCAGTCGCCTTAAGAATAAGGGGCAAACTAGTCATAATAACAGAGGCAATAATAACTCGGGAGACACAGACATAGTGGATTGTTGGTAGAATAACATGATCTGCATTGCATACTTTTTATGAACAAACACAAGACGTCTGTGATTCTGGCAATACTTATAGTTCCACACACCCATTGCAGTCTCGTGTTTTTTAAACTAGTTGCTGTAGTACGTGCTATCTGCTTTGATAGCGAGATGCTTCAGATTAAAACTAACAGAATTTTAAGACAGTTTTCCGTAGCTTTTAACTTGTTGCATTAAAAAGCAGGGCAAAATTCAGAACAAGGTCCAGTCGCCTTAAGAATAAGGGGCAAACTAGTCATAATAACAGAGGCAATAATAACTCGGGAGACACAGACATAGTGGATTGTTGGTAGAATAACATGATCTGCATTGCATACTTTTTACGAAGAAACAGAAGACGTCTGTGATTCTGGCAATACTTATCTATTGTAAGTGAAGTCTCTAGTGTTTTATCACAAAATCAGACACTGAAAGAGGAGTGGAGTAAACTTCCGAAAAAATTTATTTGGTATCTAACAACAACAGCGCTTCCAAAAACGGATGACTGTGGTATTGCATTACTTTATATACAGCAGTGTTCCGCATCGAATAAATGCAATAAATGCAATGATTGTAAAACCTTACGCTGTAACTTTCAATCCAACTCAACTCATAGCTATCCATTAGTGTTAGCACACATTTTCTGAAGTAATATCTGAAGGATATGAAGCAACAGCTTACCTGATGGAGCAGTTCTTTTGGATAGTCTATCCAGAAACTTGCAGCAAATGCTGGTGAGCGTCAATGACTATCGCTGGCGATCTATGGGTGCAGAATTAAAATAGAGGGATTCAGTAGCAGGTAACGTCTCCAAATATTAGTCCAAAGAAAAGAAATACCTGTTGCTGGACCCTCTATTTATTGGGATAAAACAAAAGAAAATTAAGTTGGGGGTGGAGCTGTATGCAAGTGGTGGCTTGGATTGCAAGATTCCGATTGGCTGCCACCACTTGCTTATCAAAAACCTTTTAAACTGAATTAGAAGTAAAAGTTGAATGCGAACGTGATGTAAAAACACACTGAATCGTAACTATATAATGTAATTTACAGGTTCAGTTACGATGTCAGTGTGTTTTACATTAGGTTCAACTACAGATTTGCACTACAGCTTCAGGAAGGCACTCGGGGTTAAGAGCTTGAAATAACTATCTTCTCATGGCGCGCTCGGTGTTAAACACACAGGCGCCATGAGAAGCTACTCGGGGTTATGTGAAGTTTGCTTTTGAAAATTTTTTCACAGTGGTTTCCTTGATTGGGGGTGGGGGGCAGAATGTGGATATCCAGAGTGATTAGTCTATGGTCTGATATAACCAGCGAGGGGTTGACCTTCAGTGTGGAACACCGGTCACCCATGGTGGTAAGACCAGGTCCAATATGTTGTTCCCTCTGGTGGGGGTGTTGACCAGTTGATCCAGGGTGTTCGAGTTTATAAATTCTAGGAAGCATTGGGCAAGGGAGTTAGTACTTGAGTAGATCTCCCAGTTTATGTTTGGGTAATTGAAATCACCCAGTATTAGGGTGTTTGGTAGGACCTTCATATTTCCCAGTGTCTCCAGAAATGCAGAATGGAGGTCCTGGGCCATGGTTGGTGATCTGTAGCAAGCTGTAATTTGGATTGCAGTTTTGCCCATTGTTAGTTGCACATGGATGATTGCTGATGCATTGTGCTGTACCACTAACCTTGAGGTATGGGTATGAATATGGATACACCCCCACCTTTTGTGTTTCAGTTCTGGTGCTGTGGCCAAAAGGTATGGTATGGGTTATAGCTTAGTAGTGCTGGGGTGCTCTCAGGAGCCTTAAACCAGGTTTCCGTTACTGCACAGATGTCGATGTTCTCCATACTGAGGTGTGCCTCGAGTGCATGCATTTTGAGGTTTAGACTTCTGGCATTGAGTAGCATTACCCTCAGTTTTTGGTTACTTGTGCTGTTTATGGTGGTGGGTTTGTCTTTTGAGCCTTGCCTAAAAAAGCACTATGGGGGTGGCAAGAGCCTTGGCCAGTATTCGAAAGCCTTAGGGTGACAGGTGCAAGATATCTCTTGCAAAGCAACGTGGCTTATCGAGCATGTCATCCCATGTGGACAGATACTGGATCCCCTTTGAATGACACCAGAAACTTAACCAATTGTTGAAATTGATCATTTTTTCTTTATACTGTGGCATTATTCTTGGTGAGGGCATGATGCTATTCAGGATCAGGGTCATACTGGCCTAGGCTACATGATCAGAGAACTCTTCCATGTCTCTTTTCATGTAGTCCAGGGAGGTATGTCTCAGGTCATTCACACCAACATGGATAACGACAGAGTTGTATTTGTACTTTTTCTGGAGTGACCTGAGTGCTTATGTTATTTGGCAGATCCTGGCACCCAACAGGCAGTTAACTGTAACCTTCTCCTTGTGCAGCCTAGTTAGTGGGACATCAGTGTGCCTGACTATAGAGTCACCTACTACTAGTGTGTTGGGTTTGTTATTTTGCGTTAAAGTCTGTGATTGCGTAGCACACTGATTATGTGAAGTATGTGTTTCATGGTCGGTGATGGGATGTGGAGGTCTGCTTTGGAGGTCTCTGTTGGTTTTGCAGATTTTTATTTAGAGCCTCCATGTATGTTTTCATGTATTCATATGTTTTATTTGCCTGTGTTGGTTTATTAGGTCTATGTGAGTCTGGTGGTGTGTTGCAAGTATTACCCTTCTCTTGACTGTCAGTTCCAGTCTTGGGTTGAGAGTGCTTTGCCTCCAGTTTGGCTGCATAATTGCATCTCTCGCATATATTAGCATTTGGTGGTAGGAAGAGAGGGTTGTCTGTGTGCATGAGGCAGTTGTAACATTGCCTCAAAATGCTCAGATTCACCAGTTGGACTAGAGAGTACACCGAAAACTGCCCTTTGGACATGCCTGAATAGGTAGAGTAAGCTGTTTTTTCTGATTGGCTGGTGGGGACGAATAGAGAGCCTTGTCCTTCTGGACAGTATAGGGGGGTCTAGTGCTAGGGTTAATTAGTGCTTGCTATGAGTTTTAAGCAAGTGCTTGACTGAAATGAATGGTTTGAGTGCTAAAGTTAAAGGTTTGTCTAGTTTCAAGGGAAAAATTGAAGAGTGGACTTTGTGGAACCTAGAATAGTTTAACTCTAGCTAAATGGTGCACAAAACCGCACAAATGCATTTTTTATAGCAGGGAAGTGAAAGAGAGAGAAATTAGCCCAAAATGGCCGATAAACTACTAACATCTGGGCTGAAACCACTCCTCCAGGGACAGATAGTCTGCTCAAAGCTCCCCTTTCTCTCAGGTGAACAGAGAAACTTCCTTCTATCCAAGTAAGGTATGGGCAACACAGAAACTTGTAACTCAGCCCTGGATTCAGCAATAACCTGAAAACTGGACTATACTAGTTCAAAAAGGCAGGTAACAAGTGTATATCTATCTATCTATCTATCTATCTATCTATCTATCTATCTATCTATCTATATATATATTTTTTTTTTCCAGAAAATAGAGTAGATATAGTCAAAACAACACTGTAAATGCACAGAAAAGGCTATCACACTTTAGTGTGTAGCCTACAACAGTTAAACAGACTATTTAAACATAAAAATTACTTAATTCAAGTGCAGGCAGCAAATAAGGACAATATGTAGCAATAACAAACTTTTTAAATCACAGATTCACTAAAAAAATGGTGTTTTAGGTGGAATTAGTTAAGACAGCAAGAAAAGCAGAAAAATTATACTTAATCACTCCAAAGTCACTATTTTGTTTCTCTGCTGCTGTAGACTCTGCAGAACACCTGGAAGGCACTTGCTGAGTGGAATACAAGTGCAAAAACTGCACAAATGCATTTTTTATAATAGAGAAGTGAAAGAGATAGAAATTAGCTCAAAATGACCAATAAACTACTAACTTCTGGACTGAAACCACTCCTCCAAGGACAGATAGGCTGCTCAAAGCTCCCTTCTCTCGCAGGTGAACAGAGAAACTTCCTTCTATCCAAGTAAGGTATGGCAACACAGAAATGTGTAACACAGCCCTGGATTCAGCAATAACCTGAAAAATGGATTATACTAGTTCAGAAAGGCGGGAAACAAGTTTTTTTTTTGTTTAGCATCTTCATTTGTTTAACATCCTCAAAGAGATGGGCTACTTGAATGCTTTAAAAAAAACTTTAGAGTCTTAGTTGTGAAAGGTTATGGAGGTACACTGGGAAAAACTGTGATCAGTTGCTGTCATTTATTTTGTTTGCAGTAAATGAAGTACCCCAAGCATCAACTTAGTTCGCAGCATTTTATTTGCTATATGGCAAACATCCTGGAAGTCTTGCTATATAAATGACTAAAGTTCAGGGTAAGTTGGAGTCCTTGCTAAAATCCATTTGCTTAATTTCTACTAATCATGCACATGTAGACTTTCAGGGTCTCTCCAGTTAGGTGAGATGAACATATTTTGACCCATTCTATCCTGGGTCACTTTTCTTTAGCTGCATACCATTAAAAGCTCCTCCATTATACTCAGGTCTTTCAAGGCATACTGAAACTGAATGCTTTGGGAGGTGACCTGATTGGTCATTAAAGTAAAAATCTGTTTCTAGAAACTTTGAAAGTGTTGATCTCTGGTAGGTATTCGCCAAATCTTTCTGGAACACAAATTAGGCATTAGCCAGAAAATACACACTTCTGGTGGAGAGCAGTACATGTTGATATAGCTTCATTAAACTGTAAACTTTTTCGGTGCTTATTCCATTTCTTCATGTCTCTAACACTACTCAGTATTCACAGTCAGTAAGAACAAGAAGTGATCTCTCACATACAGCCAGTTTTACCCAGAGCAACTAACAATCTGCTTATTACAGCACACATTTCTTTTATACTTTAAAACTTTGCTTCTAGAGGAGTAAATAGCTAAAGAAATTGAAAAAAATGCTCAAGTATAGAAAAAATGCATTTTTTGTTCATCAAAAACACTAGTTTAGGATGTGGCCAAGATGGCTGTATGAGAGCAGCAACTGGTGAAAGCTCTGTGACTGAAAACTTTTCTCTGACAGAAAATATAATCAAAAAATTTACATTTGGAGATCCATGCTAGCTAACTTTATTCATTAATAGTCAGAGAAAAGATGTATAGCTTCAAGTTCTTCAAAAGCTGTAATTTTCTTGTCAGAATTTCAATTGCTTGGTTAAGAGAGAAGAAACTTCATAGGTTCATAGGTTCATACTAGGCTATCTGCCCTAGGGCATTTATAAGCCTAGCCAGAGTATGTTTGGCTTTCGCCACCCATTTTAAATTAATTTTGCTATGCCCTTTTTTGAGGTTAGTATACTGTGCCTCTGTCTAACAGTGACACAGAAGTGATACCCGGGGTAAACCTACGATCTCCCATCCACTCATCAAGATTCCTCTTGAAAAGAGTCAATAAGGGACTCTGCCTAACCTGGACTGGGATTTTATTCCAGAGTGAAGGGAGCCTCTGGGTTATGAATCTGTCCCTCCAGCATGTCCTATTTATTTCAGTGCTGAGGTTCAAGTCTCGAGTGTAGCTCGATGGGATTTGGATTTTTTGAGGTGCAGCATGTCCCTTAATTCCGGGTTGCACAAGGCCTTATACGCCAGGCACAGGTCACCTCTGAGCAGGCGGTATGCCACTGAGTAGAGCTGGAGTTTCTTTAACCGGGCAGCATATGGCATCTGTTCGAGCCCTTTGATCCTCTTGGTGAGGTACTTTTGGGGTCTTTCCAGTTGCTGCAGGTGTTTGGTAAGGTACATCCCAAAAGGGCATTGTACTCAATTATGGGCCTGATGAGGGATGAGTAAAGAGGCACGATGACCTCCCCTAATCTAGATGTGAATCCCTTCATGATTAGGTGGGCTATATAAAATGTTTTTCTAACCACTTTGGCCACGTGGTTGTCAAATGAGAGATTGCTATCAACTTGGGTCCCCAGGTCCCTAATTACTTCTTCTGTACTTAATGGATTACCACCTATGTGGTAATTTGTGGGCACTTTGTTTTTGCCAAAGGGGATGACTATACACTTTTTGGCATTTAGCTTGAGGCCATGGCTCTGCCACCAGTTGTCTGTTTCTACGAGGCCCTTTTGGAGGATGCTTGTGTCGGCTGGAGAGTCAATTATGGCGCCCAGTTTGCAGTCATCTGCGAACTTGGTCAGCCACAGTCCTTCCATGTTGGCCTGTACCTCCGAGAAATATATACCAAACAAGAGAGGTCCCAGGACTGAGCCTTGTGGGACACCACTTGTAACTGGTTTGGAGTCTGACATGGCTCCAGCAATTCTAACCATGTGGGTTCTGTCCTTGAGCCAGTTTGCAACCCAACTAGTGACATAGGGGTTTATATTTAAGCTGGTGAGCTTATCTATAATGCCCGAGTGGGGTATTGTATCGAAGGCTTTTGCGAGGTCCAGATAGGCTGTGTGGACCACCTTCCCTTCGTCAATGGCCTTGGTGACTGTTTCAAAGAAGTCAACCAGGTTTAAGAGGCAGGATCTGCCCTTAACAAAGCCAAACTGGGTAGGATCCAGTGTCTGTAGGTCCCCAATATCTTTATTTATGAGGTCCATGATGCTCCTTTCCATAGCTTTGCAGACCAAGCTAGTCAGGCTTATGGGGCGATAGTTTCCAGGGTCCGTTGAGGCACCACCTTTGTGGAGAGGGACCACTGTTGCTGTACGCCACTGTTTGGGTACATATCCTGTAGTAAGGCTGAGACTGAACAGTAGTTTTATGTTTGGGTTTAGCTCTTCTTGAAGTTCATGTAGGACGCAGCCTGGGACACCGTCTGGTCCCACTGATGCTGTATTTTTTGCTTTGGAGAGGGCGGCTCCCACCTGAGCATCTGAGATGTCAGGGGGGCAGCACTCTGCTGGGATAGATATTTGCCCTTTTGGTGGGGAGGGCATGACCCACTCAAAAACAGTTTTCAAGATTCTTGTTTTAAAAAGACATACAGTCAATAATATCTAGTATACAGGATGTATAACTTAAAATGGTCACCTTGGATGTCAAAGAATGGATCCAAAAGAAGATGAAACATTTAGAACTTCTTATGAAACAACAAACTACACAAATCAACAGTATGGAAGAAGCTTTAAATGATCATGAAAGGGGAATAACTAAAGGTGAGTCTTAGACTGAATTTCTTTTAAATTAGTATTAGTAAATTAGTAAAGTATTAAAGTAGAATATTAGTGGACACGTAAGACAGAAAAATGTATTTAAATAACAAATATATAAGAAAGATATGTATATGACAGAAATCTGAATGTACAAGATCTCATGTCATTTGCATAGAAAATCATAGAAAATATTTGAAAATATCCTGAAAGCTGAAATTTGAAGCTTGGCCATGTGAACTTTGAAGCTTTTAGCATATTGCATGTTATTAGAGTCACTAATACTATCTGAAATAATTCATTGCATAAGTCAGAGCTAAAATTAGAGTGTTATATTGCTGAATCAGTGCATCCATTTTGATATAAAGTAAAACAAACTAGATTTTTCAGTATGTTTGAACATGGGAAGGGAGAGTGAGGTTTAAATTAAGCACATTGTAAATTTTGCAACTTTTACATACAATATAGACTCCAAATGTTTGTTTATTTTTGACTGCATAGAAATAGTGTAATGTACATATTTTTATGAATTAGTTTAATAAGGTAAAGAAGTTTGAATTATTTTGATATCTATCATATTAAGACTGTAGCTCAATTTTGAGATATATATGCTTGTACTTAAAATTAATTCAGAGCTTTTGTTAGATCTATAAAATATGTGTATATGTTTTAGCATGATGAATATATATGTGCATTGATTTTACTTCTGTTTAATAATTTAGAATAAGTTTTCCTGTCACCTTTAACTTTACAGATATCATTATCTCTTCCAATCCCACTTTGCTCTACTTTTATATTTAGAAATTTAGTAATGATAATTTTGAATGAGCAAGTAATGTAGGTATATTTAATGGATAATTTACACAACTATAACTTAAATAAGTATATAGTGTATTATTTATATTGGATTATTTAATATTTGTGATTGATAGAAGAGGATTATTAAACTTTTATGTAGTAATGAGTAATAGTTTTAAATAGCAAAATATACAGCTAAATAAATAGTCTCTTATTATTTTTAAATTATATATATTATATTAATTATTATTTATTAATTTTTTCTCTGTCTATATTTCCAACTGTTTCCTGCATTGAAAATGAAGCATTGTAATTTCATTCAACTACACAGCTGTGTAGTTCTGAATGGCAATAAAGCTTTCTTTGACTATTTGACTCTATAAATCAAGGTAGCTTTTCGCTGTATCTTTTGAAGAATTTTAGGTATTGGTAAGTAGAAAGATATTGTAGTACTTTGTCTGTTTCATAGGCAAGCTGGGAACATTGGTGTCCATTGCAGGTTGTGTTTTATTAGTAATATACACAATTAAAGTTGTAGATTTATTTCTGTTTTTATTTATGAGTTTTAGTAGTTTAGTTTGTAGAAAGGAAGAATTAAAAAATGTGGAATGTTAACATAGTGTTGGAGGAATGCATTTGCGACTTATATACAATTAAATTAATATGGTGGATAAAAGTGTCATATTATGTTTTTAAATAAATATTTTTAAATACACAATATGGACAGTTTTAATATATTATCTATTAATGTAAATTAATTAAATAATGTCAACAAAAGAAAATCATTAATGAGGTATCTAAAATTAGAGGAGACCTATTCTTGAAAAAGACTCAATTGATAAAGATATATAATATATAATATTTAAATAACTTAGGTTATGAAATGTTATAATCTGTTTCTTTTAACAAAAAGGAGAGGAGCTGCTATACTTTGGAGCAAATCTATTGCCATGCCTAAGGGTCATGGAATCCATTAATGATCCCAAAGGAATGTATATATTTGTAATAATTAATGTAATGGCAGACTCTATACATGATCTAAATTTTACTGGATTCCTTGAATAGGTACAGGAGTGGCTAAAGATCATTTAAACTTATTACAAAGTCACAAGATTAAAAGATACAGTAGATTAATTAATAAAGATCAAGCAGGATTTATAGTAAATAGATTATATGATAATATAAAATGGGTAGTAAATATCTTATATTTAGCAAAAGGAATTAA
This sequence comes from Protopterus annectens, assembly GCF_019279795.1. Lineage (NCBI taxonomy): Eukaryota > Metazoa > Chordata > Ceratodontiformes > Protopteridae > Protopterus > Protopterus annectens. Next base: position 123,784,320 of record NC_056735.1, read on the forward strand.
CCTATATATATATATATATATATATATATATATATATATATATATATATATATATATATATATATATATATATATATATATATATATATATATATATATAGTTCCCCTTTATAATCTCAAAATATTGAAATCTTGAATTTCAGTATCTCGAAACTATAAAGGCGAACAACTCACAATCCCAAAACCCAAAAGCACGAAACACACAATCATGAACATACATACACCGTTCACCACACAGCACACACACCATTCTACCCCCACCACACAAACTATACAACCCCACACTACATGTACCCATTACTTATATATACCAACTTTGAGAGCGCACAAACAGAAAAAAAAACCTCTTACCCAGATGTTCTACATTCCCTCGCACACACACATGATACATACACAAACACCAACACATCCAACACTCACATTCATACTTCCACCTCCCTACCCTAACCCACACGTACAACTTACAAAAACACTTGCATACACTCACTCACCTTAAATTTGGGACATCATTCCAGCCAAACACTTCATGTAACATAAATGCATAAGCAATGATTCGAGATATTTGGATTTGCACTTATACACTTTCGCTTTTTTGAAGTTTCATGTTTTTGGTCTCGGGATACTGAAATTTGAGATTTTAGTATTTTGAGATTATAAAGGGGAACTGTACATATATATTCACTAAATATATTTATATCATAAGCTTTCAAAATCTATTTATCCTGTGGGAATATTTAAACAACAATTATTAGTATCCATAGTTGTATATATTTATATATTTTATGTTAGCTAACTATACTGTGTCTTTAAAAGAATCAATGGTACTTTTGAACTGATCATGTGGCATGTATCAGTGAGATGCAGATTGGTATATAAGGATTTTTCATTTTCTAACATTTATCTGATGAGGTCTTATTTATAATGACAGAATAAAGTGCTTATCCTGATTTTATTGCAATTTTGATCGAATAAATAATTATTTTTGTCTTCTGGATCCTTTGGATTATTTATTGCATTAGAACTGAGTCACTTATGACTAAGATGTTTGTTTTTGTGTTATGCCTTAGGAGTTTGACTGGACAGACACTGTTGTATGATATACTACTATGTGTACTATGTTTTGCAGAGCATGTTTTATGTAAATTATGCTTGTGTATGTGTTTGGGAGGTCTCTTATGTTTAGGTAAGCTTCTGGTAAGGACCTCCTCATATGTAGGTTTATGTGTTGTTGATTTGGTAGGTGCAGGAAGTGAGGTGTGCATGCTGACAGATGAACTGACTTGTGAGCTAGAGATCTTGGATTCTAGGTTCTTGCTATAGATGCATCTCTCTCATATAATGAGTTTGTGTGGACTAGAAGAAGGGGGTTGTCAGTTTACATGAGGCAATTGCTACATTGCCACAGGATGCCCATGTCGACCAGGCTGGCTTGAGAAATTGTGGGAAATTATCCATCCATAATGCTAGGTAAGTTGATATGATCAGAAAACAGGGAGGGGACAGGAAGGACCAGGTAAAGCAGGGGACAGGAGAAGTGGACAAAAAATATGACAAGACTAGTGGGTAGGATCTGTGTTGCTACCTAAGCAGCTTCACTGAATGTATCACCTGTCAGTGAGGGACAGTCACAAGAACTCACCAATGGAGCACCAGCAGAGTACTAAGGGAAAACTGGCAGGCCAAAGTGTTTGGGCCTATAACTGCAAACAGTGCCCACCACTGCTCAGCAGTGTGCAATGCGCAAACATGTGCAAACCTGCACAAATACTGTGCTTATGTAGCAAATGAGAATAAACTGATTTAAACAAATTAAGCAACAAAAAAGCTGAAAACTGAACACTGTTCCAGCAGATTTCAATCAGATAAATTCTAACTGCACACTCCTGCCACTAGGGTGCGGGGAAACTCTCTCCAACAAAGGATGGCATAGTATAAAAGTGTGTGATGTTGAATTTTTTTCTTTCTGTATACATATTGTAAATATGTTAAATTAATAAAATTTTTCTTAAAAAACAATGTAGTAGGAAGGTTGTTTTTTGACAAGGGAAGCAGCCATTAGAGTTAGCTCTGTGACCCACAAAAGGCACACATATTGACAAATAAATGAAGCTCAGGAAAGAAATGCAGTTCTTAGCAAAGACAGTTTTCAGTCTGACATATATATATAAATTCATCTTTCAGGCTTTTTTTTGGCAGTACAGCAAACTTTTACACTAAAATGTGATGTTCCTTTCTTAACCAGACAGTGATAGGTAGTGGCAAAATAAAACATCACTTCCAAAGACATATAAACAATAGAGTAACTGTCTTCCCAATTCCAAAAATGAGGAATGACAAAACAGACTCACCTTCTTTTCCACCAATAAGTAAAAAAGGAGAAGCTTTGCTTTCTCCCTTGTCAGTTTTAAGTCTAGTTGATGTCTTCAATTGTTGAAATTGCTTTTCTTTCCTCATAAGGATACTTTCCAAATTTGCTTCCTTTTCTTCCTTGTCAATTAGATAACTCTGGCTAGGGTCCAGTCATGTGACTTCTCACACTCAGAAATCAGGAATTTGCTGCACACTATGGCTCTGTGCTTTAAATACCCTTCTGTGTCCTCATTAAATTTAAGATCCTTGCTTGCTTTTAGGTTAATCTCTTTAAAGGGACTATGTTGTCTCACCCTTAGGTTATAGATTCATAAGTAACTGTTACACTATTAGAAGCCTAGCCCTGCCTTCCCATTAAATGTTTAGCCATTTTATTTAACTGCTAGTAAGCCAGAGTTGGGCAGAACATTTACAAGTTACCCCCTATCCATAAGCGACAAGGGTGCTTAACCAGGGATGAATCTCTTGTTTCCCAGCCATTCATTAGACTGTATTTGAATAGAGTAAGGGAAGCACTTTGCTTTATATGGTGAGAAAGATGATTCTAAAGAAGTGTTATTCTCTGTCATACATATATAACATTCTAATGTGTTCTATTTATGTTGTAGAAGAGACTAAGACTCACTTGAGTAGGTGTTTATGTTGTCACTGGACTTGCAGATGTGTAGTAGATCTTAAAGGATTTTGTCTGCTGAGCATCTATATGTGAGACAAAGATCACCCAAGAGAAGGTGGACAAGGCCTTGAGATAGTCAGTGTAGTTTTTATGATTTAGACCCTTGATTTTCTTTGTGAAGAGGTGTAGTGGTCAAGTGTTTGTACAGGTGCATACCAAAGGGAACATTATCCTCAATGATCATAGGAATTATCACATCCCTGGACCTAGATGGCATCCCATACCATTAATAATAAACTGTGCAATAGAAAAGGAGATTCTTACAGCAGTGAATAAATGGAGATCAAAGGACAGTTTGTTGTCCACATAGGTTCCTAACTACTGGACTGACTTTTAAGGGTATGCTGTCAGTGTCATAGCTACTGAGTATATCTTGCTTGTCAATGGAAACTATTACACGTTTTTGACATTTAGTTTTAGTTCATGGTTATGACACCAGCTGTTTGTTTGGAAAAAGCCCTATTGAAAGATCTTGGAGTCATCTGGAAAGTTTATGATGGCACCAAGTTTACAGTCATCTACAAACTTGGTCAGCCATAAACCCTTAACATTAGCTTTGATTTCTGAGAATAATGCTAAAGATGAGGGGGGACCAGAGTTGAACCCTAGAGTATACCATTAATGACAGGTCTTTTGGAGGAGGTAGGTCCACCTACCCTAATTTCCTTTACTCTGTCAGCCAGTTTGCTATCCAATTAGTTATAGAGGTATTAACATTCAGCTGGAAGAGTTTATCAGCAATACCCAAGTGTGGGATGGTTCTGAATGCCTTTGTAAGAGTTATGTATGTGGTGTGTACTGATTTTCTCTTATATATTAATTCAGAAACTTTTTTGAAGAAGTTGGCCTGGTTAAGCAGGCAGGATTTGCCATTGACAAAACTGAACTGGCTTAGGTCAATAATTTGGAAGTTACATATGCCCTTATATTATAATTCCATAATCATCCTCTGCATAGCCTTCAAAATGAAACTGGTCAGACTTATGGGTCTATAATTACCCAGGTCCATGAACACATCAGCTTTATGCAGGGAGATGACTAATGTTCTCCTCCATTTGTCTGGCAGAAAGCCAATTTGCAGTAGATACTGAATAGCTTCTGTAAGGGGATCTGACAGGTCCTTTTTCAGGCTGGACAGCAGGTAATATGGTATGCTGTCTGGCCCCACAGATGTAGTGTTCTTAGTCTTAGAAAGTGTTTTGAGGAGATTTGAGAAGAGGATGTAGATGTGGATATGTAATCTAGGAATGTGGGGGGAGTAAGTTTTATCTTCGGGATCTGAGTATGTAATATCATTTACTATTAGCTCTGTTCAGTCCTGGACATTGCTTCTGAGGTTTATAAGCTAGTTATAGAAGGCAATTCCTTGTTGGGCTTATCAAGAGTAGCAATGGACCTCCAAGGATACCATATTTAAAAAGGCTGGTCATCATTATGTTTTATATATATATATATATATATATATATATATATATATATATATATATATATATATATATGTATATATGTATATATATTCATTGAGAGAATGGGAGAGTGATTGCAGAAAGACACAACTTTGGTGATATGGCATATAAAGATTTTAATACGGTCTCCCTGTCTTTGCATCTATCTATCTATCTATCTATCTATCTATCTATCTATCTATCTGTCTGTCTATCCATCCATCCATCCATCCATCCATCCATCCATCCATCCATCCATCCATCCATCATCTATCTATCTATCTATCTATCTATCTATCTATCTATCTATCTACCTATCTATCTATCTATCTATCTATCTATCTATCTATCTATCTATCTATCTACCTATCTATCTATCTATCTATCTATCTATCTATCTATCTATCTATCTATCTATCTATCTATCCATCTATCCATCTATCTATCTATCTATCTATCTATCTATCTATCTATCTATCTATCTATCTATCTATCTATCTATCTGTCTATCTATCTATCTATCTATCTGTCTGTCTGTCTATCTATATGTCTATCTATCTATCTATCTATCTATCTATCTATCTATCTATCTATCTGTCTAACTATATATATGTAGTTCATGCTCTTTGAATCACCCCACACCTCTTTAAGCAGACACAAATTCACTGACAAGGGATATAAACATATTAATGATGCTCCTAATCTCTTTGCCTCATTCTGTCTTATCTAGTCATTCTTTTATCCATCCATCCATGCATCTAGCTTTCAATCTATCACTCTACCTACCTATCATCCTCTAACTCTCTCTTTCTGTAAGTCTACTTATCTATCTATACTTATATATACACATATATACATGCATGTGCTGTTCATGTGTTCATGCTCTGTGAATCCTATGTCATTTTACTGAAAAGCCTGTTACATAATTATTTCTAACATATGAAGACATCACTCTACATTACCAGATGCTTCTGATTTACTATTACTTGGTGATCCAGTCAAACATACTGCATCCATGAAGCTCCCTCATCTTTTATAACAGACTGGTATATTCTTTGTGATGCATTTGCCTGAACCAGTATCCCAGATCAGATACCACCATTCTTTGTCATGTACAGGCCCTGTAGGAGTGTCCCAAATTATTCTGATGCACTAAAGTGTACCAGTATCCCAGATTATCCTATGTACTTTTGATGCACTAACATATACCAGTGTCCCAGATTGCTGTCTATGCTTGGTAATGCACTGACCTGTAACAGTATATTGGATTACCCTTTGAGTGTTGGGTATGCACTGACATGCGCCAGTAGCCCATATTATCTTTTGTGCTCTTTTATGCACTGACCTGTAGCACTATTCAGTATTACTGCAGTACACTGACCTGCAATGGTGTCCTAGATTATCCTATGTAATTTGCAATGCATTTATCTGTATCATTATCCCAGATTATCCTGTGTACTTTGTGATGCATTTACCTGTTCTAGTATCCCAGATAATCATATGTACTTTGTGACCCACTTACCTGTACCAATATCTCAGATTATCCTGTGCATTTTGTGAAGCACTTACCTGTATCAGTATCCCAGACTACCCTGTGTACCTTGTGATGCATTTACTTATACAACTTTCCCAGATTATCATGTTTACTTTGTGATGCATTTACCTGTATTAGTGTCGAAGACTATCGTTTGTACTTTGAAATGTACTTACTTGTACCAGTATCCAATATTATTTTTTGTACTTTGTGATGCACTTTCCTGCAGCAGCATCCCAGATCATCCTGGGCACTTTGTAATGCACTTACCTGTTCTAGTATCCCAGATAATCATATGTACTTTATGACCCATTTACCTGTACTGATATCTCAGATTATCCTGTGCATTTTGTGAAGCATTTACCTGTATCAGTATCCCAGATTATCATGTTTACTTTGTGATGCACTTACCTGTATTAGTGTCCAGGATTATCCTTTGTACTTTGAGATGTACTTACTTGTACCAGTATCCAAGATTATTTTTTTGTACTTTGTGATGCACTTTCCTGTATCAGCATCCCAGATTATCCTGGGCACTTTGTGATGCACATACCTGTTCTAATATCCCAGATAATCATATGTACTTTGTGACCCACTTATCTGTACTGATATCTCAGATTATCCTGTGCATTTTGTGAAGCACTTACCTGTATCATTATCCCAGATTATCATGTTTACTTTGTGATGCATTTACCTGTATTAGTGTCCAGGATTATCCTTTGTACTTTGAGATGTATTTACTTGTACCAGTATACAAGATTATTTTTTGTACTTTGTGATGCACTTTCCTATATCAACATCCCATATTATCCTGGGTACTTTGTGATGCACTTACATGTGCCAGTATCCCAGATCATTTTTTTTGTTTTGTGATCCACTGTCGTGTATCAATATTCAAGATTAACCCCCGTGCTTTGTAATGCACCTGCATGGGCCAGTATTCAAGGTTAGCCTCTGTGCTTTGTGATGTACTGATCTGTACCATTATCCAGGATTGTTATGATACACTGTCCATGGTACCAGTATTCCTGGTTACCCACTATGCTTTTTGATGCAGAGACCTCTATCTGTATTCCAGATTACCCTTTGTGCTTTGTGATATACTGACTTGTACCAGAATCTCAGATTACCCATGGTGCTTTGCAATGCACTGACCTGTAGCAATATTCCTCATTATCCTCACATTTCTGCAAATTCCACCAGTCTTCTTCTCCTTATGTGAAATCACTAGTTTGACCATATGTTCTTACTACTGCTGTTCTTCCATGCTTTTGAGTGAAAGCCATGACCACTGTCCTCACTGATTAGATGCCACTGCCATTCTGCTGGTTATTTATTTGTTTCTGTTGTACTGTTTTACTTGTCATTTTTAATATTTCTGTGCATTTTTATGATTTAGAACTAAGGAAGGAATTTTTGTCTCTTCTCATTGTCTTCTGTCACATTAGGTTTCCCAAGTATCACTTAACCACAGGGGTGACCATATCAACTGTTGGGCATAATTTAGACCACTTTACATTACTACATACTGAAAACAAAACAATATTGCTATATATCAGCCTACATTTTGCAGAAACATGCTAAAACAGAAGCAGACTATCAGTCCCCAATGTCCAGTCTCCCTGAATGCCAGGAGGTGCAAGACAAATGAGTCAGTGAAGATGGGCTTGATGGTTTTGGGGAGACTGGGAGGGCCAAAATGAAAATTAAATATTTCTGAAGTCTACTATAGATTATCTCATATTACACCTTTCTTCCTTCATGCACTTGCAATCTCCTTCTACACCTGCTCTGAATTGCTGCAGTCTCTTGCCCAGTTAATTCTCACAGCTTGTTCTTTTCAGTGTATTTCCACAAAACCACATAAAACTGCAAGACTTCCTTAAAATTCTAAATAATAATGATAATTATACTCAAAGCATCTCCTTAGAAACAGCATTGCTCATACATTACCATGCTTAAAACTATTACTGAAATTTTTATTTTTATTTATTTAATTATTTGCTAAACTAGGCAAGTGGACTAGTGCTTGCAGATCATTTCCAGCTGTAGCACAGGCCACAATTGCAATAGTAAACATTACAAGTTAACTGAGTAGCCACTAAGCAGCGAGTTCTGGCAGATGGATGGAAATCAGGCAGCTTTAATGATCTCAAATGGATGTAGGGATACTGTGCAAAATTTGAGCAATTTGCTCAGCTTCATACAATACATTCTCCTCAAAACTTCTTCTCAGTTCAGTCCAACAATGTTTCTATGTTTAAGTTTCTGCTTGCCCTTTTCCCCCATTTTGTATGGGACTAAAACTGTGATACCCCAGGTGTTTTACCTTTACAAGTCAGATCTGCAGCTGTTATTGTTTTTTTTTTCTCCTTCAGCTAAGTGGAGTCAATTTTCTACTCACTTCTGTATTTTTCCACTTAGTCAGCACACTTCATATTTACATATGGGCTGGGCTGATTGTTTCTTTTTTATTTTTTATAATGGAATTCATTTGCAACCAACCATACATCCCATGTCAGCAAGCGAAGGAAACAAAAACAGCTCTACTGTAAATGTTCAAATCAAACTTGGTCTAATTATCTTCCTCAATGGTAACTGAAGTGATACACAAAACCAGATTGTTAATCTAACCTCATTTATGGCTTGAAAACTTTGCCGAGTACTTAGAAATGGTAGGTGACTACTACAGGAGTGTGAGTAAGAAATAATTTGATTAATACGATTGTCAAGAAACTGCAGCATTTATAACACTAGACTAGCTACTAGTGCAGTGCATGATAGGAAATGAAGCCTGCTCCCATAATGACACGAGTGGCTATGGTGGAAACAAGACTGCAAACAGGCAAACTGCTTTGCACTTCTCTTCGGTATCTCGCAGGTAAGTCTTGTGGGCTGTGTAAGCATAATAACCTTATGAGAGCCCATTGCAGGAACCGTATGGGAGCCAAGCCCTATTGGGCCCAATATGTTTAACTGGCCTAAGAATGGTCATGGTTGACCATTTCTTATGGAAACAGATTACCACATTGTCAAATTTCATACATCTCCTTTTATGTTTGGTATAGTGGTACTCTAGATTGTTCACAATAACTGTGTTTATAATATACATTTCCTTAGCCAGTGTGCCACACTATAAAACAAAATCATGATGGTATGGATGATATCAAGATTTACAACGGAATATCATTAATATTACAGAATGTAACTGATGATTGGTGATTCACATGTGCATGTTTTTTTTTCTGGTGAATTGAGCATTATACTTGCTAAAAACTCAGAAAAAAGAAAATGTAAATGCTACTTCTGCCATTATATCTAAATGGTAAGTGGAGAAAGCAAATTATTACCTTAACAGTACAACCCCTCCCACACACACACACATATCAACCCCCACTCACACACATCAATGCTCACAGAGAAAAAAATCTAAATGTTAAATTAAAATGAAAGAAAGAATGCCTTGGTGGAATACAAGCATTCATATGCAAAAAAGATGGAAATATATGCATGCCACCGAACATGTCTCCTTTACAAAATAAATAAATTAATAACATAACTAACTAAAATAAAGCACTAACCTAGATGTGTAGGGAAAATTACAGAAACACCTGCATCACAATAACTGTCTGCAGTGCATCTGCAAGGCAACCCTGAACAGCACATTCTATTAGAAGAAATGAAAGAGAAAGGAAGTTCTGTGATGCAATACCATTATTTAAAAACAGTGTGTGTGTGTGTGTGTGTGTGTGTGTGTGTGTGTGTGTGTGTGTGTGTGTGTGTGTGTGTGTATGTGTGTGTTGGGGGGGTCGATCCAGAAATGACATCAACAGAGGAAAGGCCATTGGGATGATCATATCAGATTATGTAAAAGTATGTAAGAAAATGTGAGCATTTATTTAGGAAATCTGGTGAATACTATGGGCCGGATTCACGAAGGCTTGCACGGAGTCTAAGAGTAGAGTAAGACTCCAGACAGCCAATATGTCTGCCGAGCGATTCAGGAACAGCTGGCAGGGGCATGCATGAGAGTTTCCTAAACTACTCTTACACGGACAGTGTTATGTTATGCAAATTACCTCATTTGCTGCTGAACGCTATGCAAATCAGCTAAATTTGCGATCCAGGAAACACTAACCTGCCCAAGTAAGAGTAGAGTTACTTGCAGAAATGTACTCCGTTGGTAACGGGGTACCGTTCTGCAAATAGCAAAATGGAGCTATGACAGCTCCAAATAAAGGATGCATCCAGTTGAGGAAGCATGCCAATGACCAAATATAAGGCCATTGGCATTTTTATCTGTTGCAAAATAATAAAAAATATTTTTTCCCCGATCTCCGATGTTTAAGCGTAGCGCAGCACCGTGCAAATGTGCGGCGCTCTAAAAACCAGAAAAAAAAAGCCAAAAATAGGCATTTTATTAAAAATCAATGAAAATATTCAGGGGAACAACCAGGAAAAATAACCAGCAACTGCAGGAACAAGCCAAAGAAGCGTAGCTAGAACAGCAACTTCCGACTTCGATTTCAATTCACAAAATATAGGAACAGCAAATGTTGTAAACCACAAAGGGAATAGATAGCGTAGTGTAGCGTAACTTCACCCCACGGATAAACACTCCAAAACACTCAGATCACTCGGTTAATGCCCATAGGTAAAAAGCGAAGATCAAAAAGCACTGCCACAATCCAAAACGCTAAGCACAGGTATAATCCAAAACGCTAAGCACAGGTGAACAACGCATCCACAAAGATGTAAAAAACTGTATACTTTTATTGAAACATCAGAAACAGCAGCCAGTAACACTAGTTTAGCGCTTTCATCTGCACCATCGCAGACTTCCTCAGAACTAGTGTATTCCATCATTGTCAGTTGTTTAAAAACACAATTTGGCGCCAACATTTAAATCTTTTCTTAAAGAAACAGACATTGAAGCCATTCATCACAACTATAACATACATATAAACCTAATAAACTGCAGTTGAAATATCATTATTTTCAACTGAGAATATGAAAATCAAGCAATGTATCTGAAATTTTTGTATAAAACTTGTACATATAAAATTGTACTAAACATGCACATACTAAATAATCAATACAAGCTAAAATTTACTAATAAAATCAATATCATTAATAAAATACTATGAATCCAAAATTAAGAAGGGTTTGATGCTGATAAATTCATTAATACCTGGACTTCTAGTAGAGTCAGTGAGGATCTGCCATTTGCTCTCCTTACAGGCTAGTCTAGTTTTCCAATCACCCCCATACGATGTTTCTTTTTCCTCATCTATAATAAAGAACAAAAATATATGTTCTTCCCCACATTCTTTGATATGTCTGTATAGTGCATTCTTGCAATCCTTTTTCTGAATTCTATAATAATGTTCGTAAATACGTTTTTTTAGCTCCCTTTCTGTTTTGCCTATATAATAGGCCGAACATATTTTACATAGAGCTAAATAAACTACATGTTTGGTGCAACAATTGCCACCTATACTCCTTATCATAGTGTGGTTTGTGTCATCTAATATGATTTTACTATTGGTGTTAATAAACTTACATTGATTGCATCTTCCACACTTGCTAGTAAATATTTTTCCTTTTTTGTTGTCCCCCTTCCTCAACTTTGTACTTTCCAACAACCTTTTTATATTAGGGCCCGTCTTATAGACAATTCTGGGTTTTTCTCCTAAAATCTTCTTGTTGGCGTCTATAACTGTAATAATATCCCAATATTTATTGAGAATATCCTTTATTGTTACACTATAAGGGGTATATGTAAGAACACAAACTCTACCCATATGCTCATTTTCAGGATGTGTAATTTCATTAATCTCCCTTGTATGACCCAATAAAGGTTTAAATTTTAATCCCCATTGGGATTTCACATATTCAGTAGTTTCGTTGATCATACCAATGGGGTATCCTCTCTTCCCAAACATTTGCGCAAGAAGCTCCATTTCCACTTCCATAAATTCTCTGGTAGATGACATCCTAGCACATCGAATACATTGTCCTTTAATAATGTTGTTAAAAATATGTGGTGGATGTTCACTACCATAATATAAATAATCACTGGAAAATGTACTTTTACGATATATCTTGGATGTGAATCCCCCATTGGTTAAACCAATGTAGACATCTAAATAAGCTATACCTTCATTACTAATATTGTGAGTGAACTTGAGAAATTGGGTCGTACCATTAATATATTCAATAAAATGTGTAATTTTCTCTTTAGGACCTTTCCACAAAATAAATATATCGTCCAAAAATCTCACATAAAAGGTAATGTAAGTAGAAAATTCACAGGTAGTAATAAATTAATTTTCCCAATCAGACATTACCAAGTTTGCAAAAATGGGGGCACAAGAAGCCCCCATAGCAACACCCTTGCTTTGTCTGAAAAACTCTCCTTCAAAAGTGAGATAATTGTGGTCCAAAACTAAACCCATCATGTCTATGATTAAGTTTATTTTGTCCCAGGACATTTGCGAAAATTTCCTTAGACTATTCCCAAACCTCTCAAGCCCTTCCTCCTTGGGTATGCTCGAGAAAAAATCACATACATCAATGGTAATTAATGTACAATGTTCAGTCCATATTTCAGGGGTAAGCTTGGCCAAAAAATCCCATGAATCCTTAATGATAAAAGGTACATTTTGGTAAATGTGTTTAGTCCATCTATCGATGGTGACTCCGATGTTATAAGTCTTAGATTTCGAGCCCGATATGATGGGTCTAAATGGTGGCTTGGTCAGGGATTTGTGAATTTTAGGTATCCCTATTATACGAGCCATGACCGGATGATCAACCTTAAGGAACTTGTATATATCTTCAGAAATACGATGGTCTATTAAATATTCTTCCAAAATCAAGTCAATTCTTCTGAAGCCTATATTGATTTGATTGATAGAAACCATTTCATAGTTCCCTGATTGATGTAAAATATTATATATCTCAGCTTTATAAGCCATGTTGGAATAAATCACTGCCCCCCCCCCCACCTTTATCGGGTTTCATGATTCTCACTTCTTTGTTATACATAAAATCATTCAAAACCGCTCTTTCTTGTTTAGTAATGTTGTCACCCAATAAATCTTTGTTAGTCCGATACTCTCTGGCAATATCTTTTTTCAAATAATAAATGTCTTTACATACCATTTGATCAAAAACATTCACCTGTGGGTTGTAATGGGGAACGAAAGTGCTTTTTCTCTTTAATTCTGTAGGAACATATGTAACTCCCCCTTCCTTATTACCATCAAATAGTAAGGCAAGATTAAGCCTCCTACTAAATAATTTGATTTCTTTAATGTGGTCAACTAAATTGAATTTATTAGAGGGTACAAATTTCGTGCCTTTACATAAAAGAGAGCATAATTCATCCTGAATAGCTATATCTGTGTAGTTATATACATTAAAACCTTGGAAATTTCTGATATGAGGCTTGTCCTCCACCATTGTGTGTAATGTCTGTCCAGCTCTATTCAGGATAACATCCTGATTGGTCGTAAACTCTTCCTTACTAAAACAGTGGAAACTGTATTACCCTCAAATGACGAGGTTAATCATAATTGTATTTCCTGTGGCTCTGAAAATGTATTTTGCCGTAATTCTGATGGTGTCTTCCTCCCTGAAAATTCTCATATCTATTCGTCTCCCTCCTACCTCTAAAATGTGTGTGTTCTTCTTCTGCTCTAAACTTCCTATCTTGTGGCCAAACATATACTTTGAAAGTTTTGTATAACTCTATATCACGTTCTAACTTTTTATTTTTTCTACGATATATGTTTTCTGCCGTAGTGTCCGCCATCTGAAATTGTTTGTGATAAAGCTCACTCCATTGCTCAAACAAAGGGTTACGTAAAATCATTTCATTTACATTTTCCACTTCGTCCACTAAAGCATTTAACTTCTCATCATAACATTTCAATAATAGTTTCATATACAATAATCCAAATTCGTCAAATAAACTATTAAATTCAGTAATAATACTTTCATTATACTCCACTCCCATGGGCAGTTTAAAAAATCTTATTCCCTTAGGAACTACCCGGGAATTGATACACTGTGTTAGGTAGGCTTTATCAACCTTAATGTTTTGTATTTGTATTAAATAGTTACCCAACCTATATATACTATTCTTAATAGTTTCACATTCATCTCCATCACGATGTATTTTGTTTAATTTTTGCACATTGTTAGAATCAAAAGAGTTAAAATCAAAAACATATTCATTCTTAAGGAAGTTGTCAATAGCATGGTGGTGACTAACTGCATGTTTGCCATTCACAACTTTCTTGTTTCCCCCATTTTTGTCTTTAGACTGTGAATAAAATTCACTATGTACAGTACCTTTAGATTTTGTGTTTGGCATACAAGCCATAGCAGAATAAGTCCTTTGAGGTAGAACGTTTTTAGGTTTAGCTCCTCTATTCTCCGCTTCCACTCGACTGTGGAAAAAGCTGAAATCAAATGTGAAATCCTTCTCCGGAGTTTCCATATCGTCACTGTCCTTAAGAACCATGTCAATATTGCAAGGTCTGTGAAGAGAACCATAATTACTCTCACAGCCCTGCCCGTTCGGGATATCCTCATTTGTCCCAACAGTAAGTACTAAGTCATTGCCTATGTTATCCTGAACCCTCGGTGAACCCTTGTACGACGATGTCCGTTCATTTGTTCCATTACCCTGTGTAGACTTAATTAAAGATGTAACCAATTCCGTAAGTTTCTTAACATCCTGATGTAATCCGGCTACTTCAGCCCTTAATAAAACAACTTCATCGCTGTTTGAGGCAGCCGACGCTCCTTCAACTACTTCCTCCATCGCTGACAACAACAACCAATGAAAATATTCAGGGGAACAACCAGGAAAAATAACCAGCAACTGCAGGAACAAGCCAAAGAAGCGTAGCTAGAACAGCAACTTCCGACTTCGATTTCAATTCACAAAATATAGGAACAGCAAATGTTGTAAACCACAAAGGGAATAGATAGCGTAGTGTAGCGTAACTTCACCCCACGGATAAACACTCCAAAACACTCAGTTCACTCGGTTAATGCCCATAGGTAAAAAGCGAAGATCAAAAAGCACTGCCACAATCCAAAACGCTAAGCACAGGTATAATCCAAAACGCTAAGCACAGGTGAACAACGCATCCACAAAGATGTAAAAAACTGTATACTTTTATTGAAACATCAGAAACAGCAGCCAGTAAAACTAGTTTAGCGCTTTCATCTGCACCATCGCAGACTTCCTCAGAACTAGTGTATTCCATCATTGTCAGTTGTTTAAAAACACAATTTGGCGCCAACATTTAAATCTTTTCTTAAAGAAACAGACATTGAAGCCATTCATCACAACTATAACATACATATAAACCTAATAAACTGCAGTTGAAATATGCAACCAACCATACATCCCATGTCAGCAAGCGAAGGAAACAAAAACAGCTCTACTGTAAATGTTCAAATCAAACATGGTCTAATTATCTTCCTCAATGGTAACTGAAGTGATACACAAAACCAGATTGTTAATCTAACCTCATTTATGGCTTGAAAACTTTGCCGAGTACTTAGAAATGGTAGTTGACTACTACAGGAGTGTGAGTAAGAAATAATTTGATTAATACGATTGTCAAGAAACTGCAGCATTTATAACACTAGACTAGCTACTAGTGCAGTGCATGATAGGAAATGAAGCCTGCTCCCATAATGAGATGAGTGGCTATGGTGGAAACAAGACTGCAAACAGGAAAACTGCTTTGCACTTCTCTTCGGTATCTCGCAGGTAAGTTTTGTGGGCTGTGTAAGCATAATAACCTTATGAGAGCCCATTGCAGGAACCGTATGGGAGCCAAGCCCTATTGGGCCCAATATGTTTAACTGGCCTAAGAATGGTCATGGTTGACCATTTCTTATGGAAACAGATTACCACATTGTCAAATTTCATACATCTCCTTTTATGTTTGGTATAGTGGTACTCTAGGTTGTTCACAATAACTGTGTTTATAATATACATTTCCTTAGCCAGTGTGCCACACTATAAAACAAGATCATGATGGTATGGATGATATCAAGATTTACAACTGAATATCATTAATATTACAGAATGTAACTGATGATTGGTGATTCACATGTGCATGTTTTTTTTTTCTGGTGAATTGAGCATTATACTTGCTAAAAACTCAGAAAAAAAGAAAATTTAAATGCTACTTCTTCCCTTATATCTAAATGGTAAGTGGAGAAAGCAAATTATTACCTTAACAGTACAACCCCTCCCACACACACACACATATCAACCCCCCCCACTCACACACATCAATGCTCACAGAGAAAAAATCTAAATGTTAAATTAAAATGAAAGAAAGAATGCCTTGGTGGAATACAAGCATTCATATGCAAAAAAGATGGAAATATACGCATGCCACTGAACATGTCTCCTTTACAAAATAAATAAATTAATAACATAACTAACTAAAATAAAGCACTAACCTAGATGTGTAGGGAAAATTACAGAAACACCTGCATCACAATAACTGTCTGCAGTGCATCTGCAAGGCAACCCTGAACAGCACATTCTATTAGAAGAAATGAAAGAGAAAGGAAGTTCTGTGATGCAATACCATTATTTAAAAACAGTGTGTGTGTGTGTGTGTGTGTGTGTGTGTGTGTGTGTGTGTGTGTGTGTGTGTGTGTGGGGGGGGGTCGATCTAGAAATGACATCAACAGAGGAAAGGCCATTGGGATGATCATATCAGATTATGTAAAGGTATGTAAGAAAATGTGAGCATTTATTTAGGAAATCTGGCAAATACTATGGGCCGGATTCATGAAGGCTTGCACTGAGTCTAAGAGTAGAGTAAGACTCCAGACAGCCAATATGTCTGCCGAGCAATTCAGGAACAGCTGGCAGGGGCATGCATGAGAGCTCCTAAAACTACTCTTACACGGGCAGTGTTATGTTATGCAAATTACCTCATTTGCTGCTGAACGCTATGCAAATCAGCTAAATTTGCGATCCAGGAAACACTAACCTGCCCAAGTAAGAGTAGAGTTACTTGCAGAAATATACTCCGTTAGTAACGGGGTACCGTTCTGCAAATAGCAAAATGGAGCTATGACAGCTCCAAATAAAGGATGCATCCAGTTGAGGAAGCATGCCAATGACCAAATATAAGGCCATTGGCATTTTTATCTGTTGCAAAATAATAAAAAATATTTTTTCCCTGATCTCCGATGTTTAAGCGTAGCGCAGCACCGTGCAAATGTGCGGCGCTCTAAAAACCAGAAAAAAAAGCCAAAAATAGGCATTTTATTAAAAATATTCTTCTGCCATGCAGGTGAATGGCAGGCTGAAGACAACATGGCTACTGAGTAGTGGTTGCTAAGGGGGAAGCTCAGTCTGAAAGATGTAACCAAGCATTAGTATGCAATCCTATGCAAATGAGGATAAGGATAGTGAATCCCAATTTTCCCTACCATGTGAACCATGACCCTAGTGTTTAAGTGTAGGATTAGGGGAGTAACAGAGTAGAAAATAGGTGACATCATGAGGGGGTATCTATCAAAGACTGTAAGCTTATTGGAGCAAAGTGGCATGTGTTTGCTGTAAGTTACTCAGGACTGGAAGATGTGTGTCTACAGTTGTCTTAACTGAAACCCAGAAACCGAAGGTGTACGCTGTGAATATCACTAAAGTTTCTTGCAAAGATGCTTACACTGTGTGCATGCGTATGCATGCCTGTAAACCTGTCTAAGCCTGTGTGCACATGTGTGTGTCTGTGTAAGCCTGTGTAAGGCTGTCAAAGCCTGTGTGCATGCATGTGCACCCGCCTAAGCCTGTGTAAGCCTGTGTAAGCCTGTGTGCGCATGTATGCGCATGTTTGTGCTTGTTTGCGTGGCGCTGCCCCCTGTGGAAATAGAAAGGGAAAAGGAAGGAAAAGAAGTAGTAGGAAGTTAACCAAGGAGAACTATCAGACCGGCCAGGTGAAATCAGTCAGAATCAGCCAATTACACAGTCAGTACACTAGCCTAGCCCAGCACTTAAAACTCTGCAAACAACATTCCCCCATGTTTTTCTCAGAAACACTGCAACACTGCAGTCTACAAAGAGAAGTGAAAACTAAAAAAGCTTAACTGAGACAAAAAAATGTTAGGGACTGCCATTGCTATTATAAGGCAACATGTGCAAGATGCTGAGGGTGGTGCCATTGCGAATGCTGCTGAGCAACCCACAGTGAGGAGACGGAGAAGAGTGTACAGACCCAGGGTAACCTACCAGGAGTTACATGAGCTGGAGATAGTGGAGTGCTATAGAGCAGAGACCTCCTGCAGAAAATTGTTGAGCTGTGCAGGCCACGTCTCACACACAGAACCAACAGAGGGGAACCCATCCCAGTGGAAAACAAGGTATGTGTTAGCCTAAGAATACTAGCAACAGGTACCTTCCAGAGACCAACTGGTGATATGATGGGGATTTCACAGGCATCAGCATCAAGGGTACTGCACCAGTTCCTGAATGCCATGTCAGCGCATGTCGGTGATCATGTATATTTCCTCAATTCCCGGGAGGCATTGGCCAGCAATATGCTGAATACCCTGAGGTAGTGGGTGCAATTGACTGCATGCACATACACATCAAAGCACCAACCAGTGAGCGGGGTAGGGCCTACATCAACCACATGGGCTTCCAGTCCATCAACTGCCAGGTCGTGTGCGATGCCCAGGGCATAATACTGAATGTGTGAGCTGGCTGCCCTGGAAGCTACCATGATTCCCATATCTGGCATCTGACGCAGCTGTACCAGACATTTGCCAGTGGGAACATCCCTGATGGTCACCTAGTGGGTTATGCTGGATATGCACTGAAGCCGTGGCTGATGACACCCATCAGAAATGCACGCAAACCTGAACAAGAACACCATAATGAGGCAGACGCACAAACACGAAATGTAATCAAGCGTGTGTTTGGGATGCTCAAGCCACAGTTCCGGTGCCTGGACACATCTGGTGGAGCCTTGCAGTACTCACCAACTACATGTACCCAAATTGTCATGGTATGTGCCATGCTACACAATATGATCCTGCGAAAACAGCTGCAGCAGGAACAGCGTGGGGCAGGGCCAGACCGCCCCCCACCATTGGCAAGGCCTGCACAGGTGCAGCGTGACTTGGAGGAGGAACAACTTGAGCCTACCCCAGTAGGCAGAAGGAGGCATGGCCAGTATGCCTTGGCCTTGGCAAAGAGGCTACGCATAGCACATACACTGGCTCAGTAAGAACCCTGGAAATTATACCTCTGTCTGACTCGCACATAAAATAAAAGGGATGCCTAACTTGACACTACCTGTTTTCACACATGTATAGGGAGTGTACTATATGCATCCGACATAGGCAGCCCTGCAGCACCACCTGAGGCATGATTGCCATGTTTTAAGCAATATAAAGCAGTGCTGAGCAGCTTTTACCACTATTTAGTATATGTAAACAAAATTGCCCACGCTAAGTAGCGCAATGTTGGGCAACATTGAGCAATGTTGGGCAAGGTTGGCCAAAGTCGGGCAAAATTGAACAAAGTCAGGTAAACATGCTCATATCTGCTTTACTGTTCCTTAAGCAGTCTGGTCTGCCCAGCATGAAAATAAAAAGCAGTGACAGGGCTCGAACCCAGGATACTGTGCACTATTGTCACAGTACTGAACCACTAAGCCATGACAGCATTCCACTGGCACAGACACAGCAGGACAGTTGTACACTAATGCAAACACAAAGAAATGCTGTAGCATGCCCCTAAAGAGGCATATGAGTAACCTCCCCCACAGGCCTATGCAGACAGGGAACAGCAGGCCAGGTGGTGTGATGTGGGTTGGGTAGGCTATGAAGTCGCAATCATCCATTAAGTACAGAAGAAGTAATTAGGGACCTGGGGACCCAAGTTGATAGCAATCTCTCATTTGAAAATCAAGTGGCCAAAGTGGTTAGAAAAACATTTTATATAGCCCACCTAATCATGAAGGGATTCACATCTAGATCAGGGGAGGTCATTGTGCCTCTTTACTCATCCCTCATCAGGCCCATAATTGAGTACAATGCCTCAATGATCCAAGAAGATCAAAGGGCTCAAACAGATGCCATATGCTGCCCGGTTAAAGAAACTCCAGCTCTACTCAGTGGCATACCGCCTGTTCAGAGGCGATCTGTGCCTGACGTATAAAGCCATGTCCAACCCGGAATTAATGGACATGTCGCACCTCAGAAAATCCAAATCCCATCGAGCTACGCGCTCGAGAGACTTGAACCTCAGCACTGAAATAAATAGGACATGCTGGAGGGACAGATTCATAACCCAGAGGCTCCCTTCACTCTGGAATAAAATCCCAGTCCAGGTTAGGCAGAGTCCCTCATTGACTCTCTTCAAGAGGAATCTTGATGAGTGGATGGGAGATCGAAGGTTTACCCCGGGTATCACTTCTCTGTCACTGTTAGACAGAGGCACAGTATACTAACCTCGAAAAAGGGCATAGCAAAATAAATTTAAGATGGGTGGCGAAAGCCAAACACATTCTGGCTAGGCTTATAAATGCCCTAGGGCAGATAGCCTAGTATGAACCTATGAACCTATGAATCTAATATACGTGACAGTGGACGCCAAGATCTGTAGTACAGTAGTATGCCTCAAGCCAGTACAATAGGCAACAGTACAGACTGAAATGGAGTACCTCACATAGCAGTGCAAGCCTAGGAAATGTGTATAAGTGTCAGGTGAACCCCTCATGCTATGTACACCCACAGTAACAATCAGGTGTGGCCCCGGGTAGAAATGTACAAAGAATAGCTGCCCCCCCCCCGTATGTAGAAATGTTGATAAGTCTATACAAAGTGTCTCATGGAAGGCCTGCAGGCACAGCATGATCCCTGTTGATTTATGACACAAAGGTGAGCCCTGCTCTAAAAATACAACTTGATTTTCAACACACATATAGTCTAAATGTCTATAGTGGCCATGCTCACACACTTCAACAAATGTAGTGGATTTCAATCAGCATCACACTGAAAGGTCATATTGGGCATGCTCACATACTTAAATAAACAAAGCAAATGTCAGGCAACAACATACCAAAAGGTCATACTGGGCATGCTCACACACTTAGGCTAAATATGGAGATGATAATAAGTGATTTATAGACAAATGTGGTTAGTCATCTCTACTTCCAGAATCACATTCACAAAGTGGTCAGAAAATCATGCTATGTGTTCACACAACCTGCTAAGGTCTGTGCATGTAGGTCAAAGGAGGTTCCCTCTACTCATCAGTCATCAGACCCATCAGAGACTACCACAACACACTTGCGATGAATCTGACTAGGCACCATCAGCAGCTGGAAAGACTACTGAAGTACCTCAACAAGAGGATTACTGGCCTCAAACAGTTGCCCCATGTAACAAGACTGAATATAACCCAATCTGTACTCTGTTGCATACTGTCTACGCAGGAGATCTTTGCACAACAGACAGGTCCATGTCATGGCAACACTCAGATCTGTTCTGGGTTACAGCTCAATGGCACTAAATATACAGACCCAACTGATATTGCCAACATCCTGGCAGATATGATCAGTGTTAACTTTACCCCTCTCTCACCCACGAAAGAGCACATCACTATAATGGAAGACTGAAAAGTTGCTGTCATCACTGCTGCACAGGTAAAAAACACTCTCCAAAGTCAGTATCACAGCAGCCATGGGACCAGATAACTTCCCAGTCTGTGTTCTACACAAACCACAGAATGAACAGGCACCACACCAATGTACCATGTTCAGTCATAGCCACACCTCAGTCTTTGTACCAGCTGAATGGTGCACAGCGACGGTCATCCCACTACACAAGGGTGGAGACACCATGGACCCCAGGAACTAGCGCACCATTAGCCTGATGAGCCTGCCCTGCAAGGCAATGGAATGTATCATCATACAACTTATGAAAAATACATTTGTAATCTCCAAACTCTGGACCACAACCATGTTGGGTGTGTAAAATGCAGCTCATGTCTCCTAAACCTGATAGATGACATTGAAGCAGTCACCAGAACCGTAGACAAGGGTAGGGTGGTTAACACAGCCTAGGTATATCCTGCCACAGCTTACAACACCACCCCACACTCTGTAAATACAGATAAAAATGCTCCTGCCATACTCCCTTGCATATCGCCCACTCAGAGGTGTTCTCTGCCTAACATACAAAGCTATGTCAAACACAGAGCTGTTGGACATGCTTCACGTAAAACACTCACATTCCCTCTGATCTTCGGACCCAAAACCACAAGTGAAATACCAAAGGAAGGGGTGTATCCATTTACCTTATGGATACCCACACCTTCAGGTTAGTGGCACAGCATGAGACCATGCAAGTGCAACTAAACCTGGGCAAAGCTGCTTATCAGATTGTAGCCTGCTGCAGATCACCTACCTTGTCTCAGGAACCTCACTCAGTATTCTTGAGAACAGTGGAAAATACAAAGGTCCTATCAAACACCATTATATGAGGAGATTATAACTAGCCAAACACTGAGTGGGAGAATTACTCATATACAACATCCTTTGCCCATTGTTTCCTCGAGTTTAAAAACTCTAACACCCTGGAACAGCTGGTCACCACACCCACTAGAGGTGACAACATACTGTACCTGATCATCACCAACATGGGGTACCAGTGTACCACAACAGAGATAAACCCCTCGCTGGTAATATCAGATCATAAAGTAATCACCCTGGACATCCACACCCCCCCCAGTCAATGAAACCACTGTGAAGACATTTTCAAAAGCAAACTGCACACTTCCCAAGACCAAAGTTGAAAGTTCCAAAGCCCCCTTGCTATAGGCTAATGCTATACAATCTGCCGAATCATTTACAAGTGTATCCTATGAGCATCTACAGGGATGCATTGATCGAGACATTCCAAATAAAACCAAGATGCACTCCTCCAAAAATAAGAAACCAATATGGTGGTCGTCGCCCATAAATAAGCTAGACAACAGCAGGAAGAATCGAACACATGATAGAGCAAATTTCGCAAAAGGAAAGTCATCACTGATCATTATTAGGAAGAAACAATGATCGCTCATAAAATAATCCAAGGCCAGTTTATAAAGACAAATTGCCAAGGAATGTAAGAATAACAACCCCAAAGCCTTCGTTAGCTATACCAAACATGTAGGTGGCAACTTCCAAATATGCTGTCAGCTACTGAAAAATGGCAAGAAATACACTGAACCAACTTACATTTCCCACATCCTGGCGGACAGGTTCAGTGCAAACTCCCCCCCATCACCCCCAAAAGTGCCTGTGTCCATCCCAGAAGAATGCAGAGCCCCAGAAATCATGGACATGCAGGTAAAGACAGCCCTCTCCAAAGCTAAAAACACAGCATTAATGGGACTGGATGGTGTCCCAGGCTGCGTCTTACACCAGCCCCAAAAGGAACTTCACCCTCACCTACATTCACTGTCAAGACTTAATCGTACCACAGGCTATGTACCCAAAGAATGGCATACGCCAACTGTCATCCAGCTCCACAAATGGGGTGCCACAACAGAACCTGGAAACCATTGCCCTATAGGTCTACTCAGCCTGGTCTGCAAAGCTATGGAGGAAATTATCATGGAACCCATAAACAGAGCCATTGGGGACCTCCAGACACTGGTCTCTACCCAACTTGGCCTTGTTAAAGGCAGATCCTGCCTCCTAAACCTAGTTGACTTATTTGAAACAGTTACCAAGGACATAGATGGAGGTGAAAGTAGTCCACACAGCCCATCTGGATCTCTCTAAGGACATTCTACACCATTCTCCACTCTGTCATCATGGACAAGCTTACCAGCTTGAACATTAACAGCTATGTCACAGGATGGGTGGCCAAGTGGCTCACAGATCAAACACACATGTTCAGGGTTGCGGGTGCCATGTCCGACTCTAAACCAGTCACAAATGGCATCACACAGGTCTTGGTCCTGGGAGCCCACCTGTTCAGTAGATACTGCTCAGAGGTACAGGCAAGCATGGGAGGAGTATGGCTGAACAGGTTTGCAGATGACTGCTAACTGTGGTCTATAATTGACTCTACGGCTGACACAGACATCCTCCAGAAGTGTCTTACAGAGACAGATACCTTGTAGTCAAAACAATGTCCTCAAGCTGAATGCCAAAGAATGCATAGTCATCCCCTTTGGGTAAAACAAAGTGCACACAAATTACCACATAGGTGGTAATCCAGTATGTATGGAGAAAGTCATTATGGCCCTGGGGACACAGGTAGATTGTAAACTCTCCTTTGATGATCACATGGCCAAAGTGTTTAGACATCCCTTCTATGCAGCCCACCTAATGTCACCTAATGTAACCCACTTTGTATAGTCTGATGATGTTACCATCCTACAAATATACCTGTAGAGAGAACTCACAGTAATGTGTATAGTGCATTGTGTAAATGCATACTCCTGTAGTATCATAAAGTAGTTAGGTAGGGGTTTGAATTCTGCACTTGACAAGTGTGTGTGTTTGTGTGTAATCACCTTGGAGAGGAGCAACTTTTTTGGAGAGTAGTAGAACACCTTGCAAGTGGTATACTTATCTTTGTCAAGTCTGATGATGTTACCATCCTACAAATATACCTGTGGGAAGAGAACTCCCAGTAATGTGTATAGCACATCGTGTTAATGCTTACTTCTCTACTGTCATGAAGTAGTTAGGTAGGGGTTTGAATCCTGCACTTGACAAGTGTGTGTGTGTGTGTATGTGTTCGTGTATGATCTCCTTGGTGAGAAGCAACCTTAGTAAAACACCTTAAAAGTGGTATACTAATCTTTGTCAAGTCTGATGATGTCACCATCCTACAAATATACCTGTGGAAAAGAGAGCACCCAGTAATGTGTATAGCGTGTCCTGTTAATGCATACTCCTCTAGTATCATGAAGTAGTTAGGAAGGGGTTTGAATCCTGCATTTGGTGAGTGTGTGTGCTCTATGCGTGTGACACTGTTGGTCAATGTGTTGTGGGTTTTGCTTTTACTACTGTATGACATATAAGTATGACAACAGCATGTGCATTGCACGTCAGGTAGCTGTTTGGCAAATACATACATGCACACGTGACCTCAATTATTTCATAGGTGGGAACCCTGCTTTCTCCATGAACACATCTGTAACCTTTGCCAGAGTGTGCTGCCACTTTCAGACCTTAGGTCACATCTGTATGCTTGTGACAAGGCCAGCCACTGCAGAGATCCCTGGCCTAGGTCATCCGTGCAACACACATTCATTACAGTTTCTATTGAATTGTGTGAGTGAGTGTTTATGGCTGAGGTACATTACATACCTGTTCAAACGCAGCAAAGTCTGTCAATGATGGCTATTCATTGTAGGTGTACAACAACCTTTGTGGATATGCATGCAGACCCCTTATTGCTTATGTGATCCAGCGAGGGATTTCTAAATAACTTTGGACATGTTATTACCAAAGTAGAGATGATGTAACTCTTGGCTGCATGTACAAATCGGTACCTGTTCAACGTGTTGGTGGCAACTACCTATGTGGTACTGTGGGGATACTATGTTTCATATAGGTGGATGACTATGCTCTGGTTGGCTTATAGCTTTACAGCATGGGTTTGACAACAGGTATCTGTCTGTATGATACCCTTGTGGAGGATGTGTGTGTCATCTGGAGAATGCATTATAGGCCACAGTATGCATTTCCAGACATGGACGGACATATCCCTACTGTGATTGCTTGTACCTAAGAGAGCTATATGGCAAACAGGAGTGGTCTCAGGAATGGGTGCAGGTGAATACCACTGGTTACTGGCATAGTATAGTACCTGAAGGATCCAATCCAAATGTTACTGTGTGTCCTACATCTGTGCATCAGTTGTCAAGACATCATCTAATGATTGTTTATGGTCAGGCTGTTGAGGTTATGTATACTACCAGAATTCAGAGCAATGACAGATAATAACAGTATCACCCATAGCACAATGTCAAATCATGTCATACACACATGTGTACTCAAGTTCCAAAATGTGTGTAGTACAATGCATACTGACCACCAATAGAAACTATGGAGTGTTACTGTGTAACGCAGGGCATGTCACCCCACCTATATGTCCACTATGCACGTACATGAAGACAGTGCACCTCCACCATGTTCACAAATGTCCAACTGCAAATCTGTACTACACACATCCCACACGTACTGTCCACTCTCTAACACATGCTGCCAATACTACACACCTCAGCCAAGTCGTACGTGGGCGGACAATACACTATTGGAACTAACACTGGTGTAAACAATACTACATTGACAATCATAGCTTTAATGCATCATGCCTGCTCAGCTACACCTTCAAGGATATCATTACACTCTACTGCTGACAACATGCTAACATTGCTATACTGCTGTCAAGTCACACTGTGCATCAGCACCATGGTAGCCTGTTCCTCATCAATGTTACAGATGACAGGAGGTGGCACAGGTTTCATCATATGCACAGGGTGTGTTGTTGATTTGCCAGAGGCCTACATTGAGCCATACAATCGACATGTGTGTGTGTGTGTGTGTGTGTGTGTGTGTGTGTGTGTGTGTGTGTGTGTGTGTGTGAGGGCCAAGAGTACTGCTATGGGCCAATGTTGATGTAATGTGTGTGGGTATGTGTTAGCCCTAGGCGATCTGTGCCTGACGTATAAAGCCATGTCCAACCCGGAATTAATGGATATGCTGCACCTCAGAAAATCCAACTCCCATCGAGCTACGTGCTCGAGAGACTTGAACCTTAGCACTGAAATAAATAGGGAGGGACAGATTCATAACCCAGAGGCTCCCTTCACTCTGATATAAAATCCCAGTCCAGGTTAGGCAGAGTCCCTCACTGACTCTCTTCAAGAGGAATCTTGATGAGTGGATGGGAGATAGTAGGTTTACCCTGGGTATCACTTCTGTGTCACTGTTAGACAGAGGCACAGTATACTAACCTCGAAAAAGGGCATAGCAAAATTAATTTAAAATGGGTGGCGAAAGCCAAACACACTCTGGCTAAGCTTATAAATGCCCTAGGGCAGATAGCCTAGTATGAACCTATGAACCTGTGTGTGTGTGTGTGTGTGTGTGTGTGTGTGTGTGTGTGTGTGTGTGTGTGTGTGTATCTGCATGTACACAGTTCCACCATGTGGCTGCCATATACGGTGATTTGTGGGACAGCCACAGACTGTACCTGCCAGGCTTTACAGATCACTGTCTCTGGCCATGGACATGGTAGCCTGGCAGGTGGGCTACTGACAGTATCAGGTACTAAGCCAGACTGGGCTACTGACAGTATCAGGTACTAAGCCAGA
Source organism: Protopterus annectens (assembly GCF_019279795.1). NCBI lineage: Eukaryota > Metazoa > Chordata > Ceratodontiformes > Protopteridae > Protopterus > Protopterus annectens. The sequence goes on from NC_056735.1 coordinate 123,811,739, forward strand.
CTGGGTACTATCCTCACAGGTGGACAGATGTACACTGGACCCAGGTCCCTGCTGGGACTGTCCAGAGCCATGTGCACATGGTCTTCTAGGGCGGTCTATGGACAGCCCACCCCCAACATTGCTGGGGCTGGTACTGGCACTATGGGAGCGGCTGTGGCTTGAGGGACATCTGCGGTGACAACCAGCTGCTGATGTTGCTGGCATACGTCCACATCGACATTTCAACTGTCCCGCACTGTTCTGACACATGGACATGACATTGTGGAGGACAGCTAATGTCTCACTCCAACGTCTATCAGTGACCTCAGTGTAATTACGGATGGCACCTGCTAGGTCATGGATACTGTCAATTACGTGGGTGTTATGTACCCTCTGTGCCCTTAGTCCCTGACTGGTGTACCGTTCCATACATGCCTGTGCCTCCATGACAGCCTGGAACATGCGTGAGGTTGTAAGACCTGCAGCACATCTGCTAGGGGCATGATGAGCAGCAGTGCTCCGACAAGAATGCCTGGACATCTGCCTATGTGGTACCCTTCCAGACATCTGGGTATGGCTGCTGTGTTGGGATGCATGTGCCATAGATACCACACTGTCCTGGCCAATGCTGACTGTATGCTGTCCCTCTATTAAGGACATTGGTGATGGATGTATTGGCAGTATGACTGCGGGCATGGATGGGGTGTACGCTTGTGTACTGTCGATTGGTGGCCCAATGTTAGACCCTGGCAAACATGCCTGTGCCTCAACACACCTATCATCATTATCACTATTTTTGCTCAGTGACATCAGTTTCCCCTGCTGCAGTGAACCAGCCCAAACTCAGCACCTGTGAGATGAAGACAGGAAACACACTTTACAACCTGTACATGATGACGGAACACATGCACACATGCAAACATGCACATATGAACACCTGAACACATGAACACATGAACACATTCACACATGCACGCATGCATACATGAACACATGCACACATGCGCACATGCACACATGAACACATGCACACATGCACATATGAACACATGAACACATGCACACATGCACATATGAACACATGCACACATGCACACATGCACACATGAACACATGAACACATGCACACAAAGCACACACACCACACACACACACACACACACACACACACACACACACACACACACACACCACCAGCAATCCAGAACATACTCAATAGCAGGTGATGGTGAGGTACAGTATCACAAACCAAACAGTTATATCACATGTGTCAGCATGCAGGACGTGTGTTGCTCAACAGCATGCAGTGTGAGTGTAGACAGCCCTTGCTAATAACAGTATACATGGCTTTGATGCATGTGTATTGTTCAGTGATTCGCCTCACCCTGAAACGCAATGTGTACATGGACACAACATTGCTCTGCAAGTATTAAAAGCTCTGCAATGTCCTGTGCACCATCACTCATAGGTATACATACCATGGCTGGATGTGTATCTGTGTGTCACATAGATATCCATTTCTGATTGGAGTGTCTGTGTCTTTAGCAGATAATTGTGGACACAGGTTTAGCACATGCATGCTATGTATACACACAGGATGAGTGGTGCATGTATACCTGATGGAATACCATTGCTCAACATAGCCATTGTACAGTGGTTATGGTGAGTGTAGGACATATTGTGGACATGCCAGTGCCAGCCATGACATGGCATGCTACAACACAACTGCAACATTAAACATCACACATACCCAATGTGTGTCATGTGACCTATACACTCAATAACATTACAAGACATATATGTGTCACTTTGTACAATGGTGATTGCTTTGCATATTGTGTATAGGTGCATATGTGTGCACACACACAACATTGAGGTGCATAGCAATTAATGCTATGTGTAGTACTATGGTCACTGTAACTGGATGGGGTGTAGTACCATGAGCCATCATCATGCAGCATCATGTGGTCACTCAAGGCTACTAATGTGTGCCAGACCAGTACATAGCATGCTGTACCTGAACTGCAGTACCATGGCTGCATTCACCATTTCACAGCCAGTTGTTACATGGGTTTGTAAGGTGACCAATAGGGGGCATTGCCTAACATGAATGTGTTATGTGTTGAAGAGTGTCGCACAGCCCCATGAGAGGCCTCTACCCTTCAGGTATATTATGTGTGCTGTGTGGATGAAATTTGGGATACTGGAGTGTGACCTTACAGTGGGTGTCTGAATACTCCATGTGTAGCATGTTAACGTGTACTGCATATGACAAAGTTGTGTATGTTGTGTGCATGTGTATCGACTCTGCCTATCCAATGTCCACTACAGTGTTGCCACAATTGTGTGGGATGCTCTGTGTATTGCATGTGTTTGAGGCAGCTACTCACGTTACTGAGATGTGCATAGTCTCACAGCAAACATGCACAGCATGCATTATGCGTAGGTGTGTTACGTGTAGATGGCCTACACCTCACCTATGTCATGCACAGTTAATTAGCAATATTAAATGTAGAACACACTTACCAGCATGGGTCTGCTGCCTTGCTTTCACACCAGAGGGACCTACAAGGATATGAGACAGTTTGTCAGTGGCAACAACTGTGGCATTGCTATTGTGTGTTTGCAATCTTACAGTAGTACAATGGTTGACAGTCACAGGCCTACAGATTATATTCCTAATTATTAGTATTGCACAACACTAGGCACCACATCTTCTAACTACACAGTACACATCTCAGATATGCATGATCTACCAGTAGAGGTAACAGTAGTCTACAGATATGTCATGTTACCTGCATGCTCCGTGTCAACTTGATGGGTGGCTCCAGCCTCCATGATGATATATGTTTGTTGTTGTTGTTGTTGTTGGCCAGGAGCCACCTGGCTCAGGAGCAGCTCCTCCACTCTGGTGAGGAGGGATGGATGACTACCCCACTACCTGTGGCAAGCTGTTGTCTTACGGATATCAGACGCATGCTGCCAGACATGTCTAATTAAATCACTGCAGTGATGGCGTACCTGCTCATATGTCTGGTTATGCATGCCTATGTCATTTACCCTACGGACAAGATCTTGTCACAGTGCAGTCCGCTCATGCTGGTCCTGGCTGGTTCTTGAGAACAGCAGGGTGTAGTGCTGAACCAAGCTGGTTGTAATCTGTTCTTCCTCTGCTGGGCTATATGCAGGATTACGATGGTGGGCCATGACCCTGGAAAACAATGAAACAATATGTGTGAGCAAGTCATGTGGCACACTTAACATTCTAATGTACAGATATCAATTAACTGCCATATATAGCAACCTATTGGCTGTCAGAGGATACACATTTTCAATACCACATGTCAGTGCTCAACCCACAACTGCCTAACAGTGCCTGGCACACTCTATATATCAAACCATGTTTTGCACAGCAACAAAGATAAACCAGTATGTAAGACTATACAACAGTACATGGCACACTGTATGCGACACAAAGCACCACCTAGCCACAGGCGGTATATATATCAAGCTAATGCATAAAGAAATATGTCACCCATTGCAATTATTGTAAAGTCCAGTTACAGTATTACCTGTATACCACACTAGTCATTGATGGCAAACCCCTACCTAACATATGTGCACATTCATTAATATAGGTGGCATACTGCTGTACTAGACTATACATGTTGCTAGATACATACTTATATCCTGTAACACACATATGACTGAGGGCATGTTACAGGCATACCCACACACACATCAGACATACATACCAGACACAAAGGTATGGCAACCCAGATGAGATTTACCTGTGTACCATACAGTACTGTGTGTCAGTAGTTACGAAACCTTATGCCTGAGGTATGTAATCTGTGAGGACTACAGGGAAAACACAAAACAGTGGTTCCAAGAAATGTGGACATACACCATACTGTGCTGTCTAGGCATACAGCTTCAGGTAGTATTACAGGTCATACAGGAGTTGGATTCACCAGCAGTAACACTCAATAAGCATACATGTACTGCTTTAGCCTACAATGGGACACCCCAGTAGACACCAAGGGACTACATCAGACCGTATGCCATACTGCTTTTTCTGCCTAGAAATAGCATACACATCTTTTGCTGGGATCACAGCTAGGACACAAATTACCATGACGGAAACAGTTTCCCACTAAGCTATCACACATATACAGAACTCTGACACATTCACCAACACATTCACCATCACATTCAGTCAACCTCACATAGCAATTATTGCAACAAGTATATGTGGGTGTGTATCAGTTCATAGGTAGGTAATAGGCTATTTGCCCTAGGGCCTATGAAAGTCTAGTCATATGCTACCCTGGCCTTTGACACACATGTAATTTAATTTCATGTGGCCCTGTCAAGCAGAGCCATAGAGGTGATTCCAGGGGTGTATTTCCTATCTCCCATACAATCATCAGGATTATTTATGACAACTGCTAATTAGGAGCTTTGTTTGCTATTGATAGGTGGTTTGTTCCAGAGTATGGGATGTCTCTGTGATAGGAATCTATCCCTCCAGCGTATGCTGTTTATTGAGGTCACAAGGTTTAGGTCAACTAGAGCATGTAGCTCATAGGGATTGTGATCTGTTTACATAGAGCATGTCCAACAGCTCTGGGTTTGACATAGCTTTGTAAGTTAGGCAGAGGTCACCTCTGGGTAGGCGGTATGAGACATAGTCTAGCTGTGGTTTTGTGAGAAGGTCTGCATAGGGAATCTGTTTGAGGACAGTATTACTCTTTGTGAGGTATGTCTGTGTCTTGTGAGGTACATACCACATGGGGCATTGTACTCTATAATGGGTTTTGTGTGTGATGAGTAGAGGGGAACACTGATCTATATTTCCCTAGATGATACGCCTTTCGTGATGACGTGTGCCACGTAGACAGATTAAATGACTACTGTGGCACTGTGATTATCAAAGGGGAGATTACTGTCCACCTTTGGTGTTAAGTAGACTACCACCTATGTGGTAGTTAATGGGTAAAGAGTTATTGCAAGAAGGGATGCCGATGCAGTGTCAACATTGAGCTTGAGTCCATGGCTTTGTCACCAGGCATCTGTTGCAGTAAATATGATCCTCTCTCTCTCTCTCTCTATATATATATATATATATATATATATATATATATATATATACACACACCCATACATATAAACATCCATTGGTGTACATATAGATATACATATAGACACGTATACAGTCCACCTTTCATGGTGGGAATATCAATTATGCGAAGGTTGTGAGGTATACAGTTATGTCATAATTTTGCAAAGTGTTGTGCGGACTGCAATAAAGGTGTTCTCAGCCCATGTAGCTTTAGCAGGCCTCACTGGCTGCAACACTGCAAACCTGACAAATCATACCCACAGCATTTGACTACCCTATGTCATATACCAGCACTGTATGCTGTCTTGCTTGCCACACACTACAACCTACATAGAAATATGCATATAACAACCTTCAAAAACATATATATGTCCACCTTTCACAAACAGTTGCAGTATGTCCCTTGCTCTATGCACATGTACAGATTCTAATATATCTGACACAGACAGATTTCTCCGTATGTGTGTGCCATACACACACAAGGTCCACACTGTTGTAAGTTCGTGTACCTCATGGCTGACCTGTTGGGACTTGCTGCAACATGAACAGGTGTCACATGTGAGCACATAGTAATATTAGAGGGTGTATATATAGCTGCAAATGCTAGATTTGCATACTAGCCTGGTACAGCTGTTGCCAATGCTAAGCTACACGTTAATATGACTATCATGCATTTGTTACTCTGTCACATCCATGTTTATATAACTGTATGCGCTACTCCCCCAAACAGACATTGTACACACTACTGTACAGAACACAGATTACATAGATCAGATGTTTGACATTTAATGCTGAACTACATATGTCACAGTCATATCCCACTGCACACAGCTACAAACTGATTTCTCCATGGCAGTAGTTATGAAGGGCATCTGTGCATAGATATGTACTGCTGCCACATATGGATGATTCAAACTATGTAGATACTCTTCAAAACATCTACTACATGCCAGTAAATACATATCTGTTACATACCTTTCCTTTGTATGTGTTTGCATTTGTCAGTTCCATGTGTTTTGTATTTTTTTTTTTTATATCTTATTTTTTTTCAATATATTATTATTTTTTCAATATATATTTTTTTATATATATTTTCTGTTGCTGTTGTTTTGGATGTCGCTGTCTGTCTGTCTGTCTTTGAGTCTCTCTCTCTCTCTCGCTATCTCTCTCTCTCCGTACCTGCAATTAAATGATTGCATGTGTGGACAGCAAGTACAGCCTGCTTTTATAGGTATCTGCACATGTGCATGTGATGGCCTCTGCACCAATTGGTGGCCACCATATGGCAATTGCATACAGCCTGCTGTGTGGTACTTGCAGTACTCACTGTCATAGCAACCCAGTGCTATAAATTGCTAAGTCAGGTAGGCATAGCCCTTTCAGCTTTTCAAAGTGGGGACCATGCTTGTTTGCTGTGGACACCGTTGTGTAAGTCAGAAGGTTGGTATACTTCTTATATCTGATGCTTGGGGTGTAGCCAGTGATTTGAATGTTGTACTCAGACCTGAATGTTGCCACTTCCAGTACACAGTTGTCAGTGTAGAATTGTACTCACCCCTACAAATGCTAACACAAGATACATGAGAGTATGTAGTTTATTTTCTACTTATACAATTAGCTACCATACATACATAGTTATTGAGATGTTTTCATTTGGCATATGAACTACTATACTGTGAATATTAATGTACTCTCTTCTGCACAGTTTGTGCTTTTTTTTGTTGACATTAGCACAGGATGCTCATGAAAACTGGGCAATTCCAGTACTGAGTATGCCTACCTATATCCTTGATGGACCTTGAACACACAGGTATTTTGTACATTAGGGTGGGGATTGTCCTGCTATGATACTGTGTGGGGGTTGTAAAGTGCTGTTGTATCATTATTTACTGCTAGAATGGCTGGTTCTGTTATCACAGTCATGTAATGCAATTCCACAACAACTGCTGGTAAAGTTCCACAGAACAGGTTTTGTGTTATGGTATTCCTATCTTTCCTTTACATTCACTCATTCTGTTGCATGATATATATATTTCAGCAAAAATCTGCTATATATCTACTGTGGCTTAGTGGTACTTCATGCAGTCTAGTGTGTCCAAGGTCTGGGGTCCGAGACTGACAGTGATGTTTTATTTTGCTGCTGAGCAGAACAAGGACCCTCACATGCTGGGTGACTAAGGCACTTTTAAGCAGTTGTAAATGGGTTTGTGAGGGTTTGCGCAATGCTTAGCAATACTTAGCTAAGCGCACACAAGTGCACACTAGCACATAACCCGCTAACTACTGCTTAAAAGTGCTTACTCCCGCTAACCCCTGCGCTCATTTCTTTGAAAGAAAAGAAAATGAAGAGATAGGAAAGTGGTGAAAAAGGGGCACAAAGAGGGAAAGACAGTAGGGAAAACAGCTCGGCATGTGCAGGACAGGTGTAGGGAAGGTCCATAGCTGCCCATTTCTTTAACAGCAACAGCTGTGTATATACTAGAAATTTGGAGGGAAATTTTAAACCTTCCATCCCTGAGAGAGGGGTGAGGACAACAAAGTATGTTGTACTGCCAATAAAATTTCAGGTTATGTCTCCAGCGGACATGTGTGGAAAATGGGCAGCTATGTATGGGGAGTACTTTTTTGTGGGAGCAGATTGCCCTTTTTTTTTTTTCAGGTGAGAGTGGAATGTGGGGTAGGGGAAGTAGGTACATTTGGGGAAGTAGGTTGGGGTGGTAAACAGACAAGATAAACAAGACGCATATAGGGGCGGAATATGACACATGGGGTGGGTGAACACCATTGATGGGGAAGGATGTTTGGAAATCGCAAGCCCATGAGCCCACAGATGGCAACAGTGGAACTGAGATCCCCACGCATGGGCAGTCACCACTGCACCTTCACAGCCCAGAGGGTGGCTGTGCTGGGGGATGCGTAGGAGGGGCAGGCTCACCCTTGAGTCGTGCCACTAGTGCCTCGAGCTGGCGTAAAGGATCAGCGACTGAATGCCCGATCTCCCTATGCACCACAGCCTGGACCATTCAGAGGGTAATAGGTGGCCCTCCTCTGGCCACGCTTGCATGGGGGGAACGAGCCCCATCCTCTGCAGTGCTTCCACCCGAAGGTGGTACAGGGCCAATGGAGGAGGAGGTCCCAGGCTGGGCACCAGACCTGCTGGTGACAGGTGCCATCCCCAGCTGAGGTGAGACAGGTGGGTCTGTTGGGACCGGCCTTCCCATACGCTCTATTTTAGGAGGATTAAATGACAATATGGGTTGGTTAACAGCCATCAGCATTCAAAATTAGTTGTAACAGCTTGCAGTAATATTCCCATTAACCCAACACACCAGAGTTCCAACAGTTGAACAGCAAACATAATACATGCATATATAGAACAGCAGTGGACATTCCAACAGCATGCAGGATTGATTGGTGGCAACAGGCCACCAAGATTGTGGTGTTTGAACAGGGCACATGCATCAAAGTAAATGCAGATATTTATAAACCAATGGGACATATGTCCCAACAAATCTTTTGAGATTAGACATACCCATTGAGGTGTGGAATTGCATTGTTTATGCACATACAGTAGGGTGTAAAAAGATACCTCCATTAACAACTTATATGTACTTATAGTTTACACTACATTCCTATTGACTGCAGGTATATATCCCCTACATGTATTATTACACTAGGCGTAGTCCATTAAGTTGTGAAATGGGTTTTGCTAGTTCCTTATATAGCTGATCTGTATCTGACTTACAAACTGTCCAGGATGCAGATGTTACTGCTACATATTTACATATTTTATTTATATTTATATATCTTCATATCTGGATGTGTTCAGGTGACATTATCAGTTATATTTTTACAGCCCCCTACATTTCTAACAGCACACTGACATTTCTGGGGAACACATTAACAAGCTACTTGTGTGCCAGATTTACCTATACATTCCAGCCATTAACCAACAGTTGAGGACTGTATATATGCTTCCCAGCTACTTGCACTCCCTTCATCCACTTTATATGGGGCTGCCCAAGTGTGGGTTGACAGCGTTTAATATAACAGTACTATTTATATAATGCAAGAGTGCAACAACATTTCAAACTCATTTATTTGATATTACAGTGCATGCAGAAGACTTATTCAAAACGTATTATACCTTTATTAATGGGTTACAACAGTCTTTTTCAGGCTCTCTCACTTATTTTATATAACAGTACATGCAGAGAAATTATTCAGGACTTATTATACCTTTATTAATGGGTTACAACACTCTTTTTCAGGCTCTCTGACTTATTTTATATAACAGTACATGCAGAGAAATTATTCAGGACTTATTATACCTTTAGTATTGGGCTACAACACTTTTTTCAGGTTCTCTCACTTATTTTATATAACAATACATGCAGAATAATTACTAACCTACCTGGTGGCGCAGCCTTAGCAGCCTATCTGCATAGGCTTGCTGATTCGCAGGATGGACACCTGCAGCTGAGAAGTAAATGAAGTGATATTGAGACATGTACCTATCCATAATATCGACTACAATAGCAATTCTTACATACTCCATTCCATGGCTAACTACTCAGTAGTGGGGCATTGTGCATCCCACGGGCCTCCTGTATCCACTGGTTCAGTTGGTCCTGCTTGCGTCTCTTCAGGTCTGTGTAGTGGTGTCTGACCTGCTCATCAGTCTGAGGGATGCCTGTGGCACTGGTGAAATCATGTGCAAGATGGTTCCAGGCTTCCGCTTTGTATTCAGTGCCCTGGAACTGGCCCTGCAGGAGTCTGGCATCATGATTATCGACAAGGAGCCAAACCATCACTTTTGACTCCTCAATGCCCCACCGTTGCACTCGAAAGTGAGAGCCCTCTCCAACACCAGCCATGCTGCCTGCAGATGGGAGCTACAACCAGTTATAGCAAGTATTCCCGCTTATGGAGCTTAAATATGCCTCATTTCCTGCACTTATTTGTGATTGGTCAGATTTGAAAATTCTCAGCTGAGTGCACACCTGCTTAGCACTGAGTAAACTTTGATTAATATGTATATGTATGTTGACAGTGCATGAACAGCAAAAGCTGTCATGGCTTAGTGGTTCAGTACTGTGATTATGGTGCACAGTATCCCGGGTTTGAGCCCTGTAATTGCTTTTTATTTTACTACTGGCCTGACCAGCTAGGAGGTGTGGCTGTGTTTAGCCAACTTTGCTCAACTTTGCCCAATGTTGCTCTACGTTGCTCGACGTTGCCCGACATTGGGCTAGTTAGTGCGGTGCACAGCTCCATGCAAAGCCCTTGCGCTAGTTAAAGCAGTGCTAACCTATGGGCAATTATTCTTAAATGTGCTTAATACTGGTAAACGTTGCTTAGCAGTGCTTCACATTGCTTAAGATACGTTACTTATGCATTTATCAGTATGCATAACCAATTCACCTTCTTATATATATATATATATATATATATATATATATATATATATATATATATATATATATATAATATCATTCACTACTACATAGGCCATTTCAATGCATTTTACTAAAATTTAAAAGGTAAATGTCAGGAATTACTTTTATGCACAGATTTCCTACAGAAAATGGAAAGGGGGTGGCGGGACTCGAACTGGGAATGCCTCCTCTTTGTGCGAAGGCTTTACCACTACGCTATTGCTATTTGTCTTAATTTGCATGTAAGTAGTTTATTATCCTCTTCAATGTCTAAACTCCTATCTGTAGCTGAGCAATGGGCAAACCCATGCAAACACGCGCAAATACGGGCAGCTATATTGGGAATAATAAAAAAAAAAGTTTTACTTTTTATTATATTTGTACAGGGGTTTAGAATGTGGGGGAGTGTAGTGTTGGGGATATACACATTTGAGCGGACTCACTGATGTCTGGTGTCATTTGCAGATTTAGGCACCTGCAGGGGCATGGATATTTGGACTGCTCGGCAGTCTGACATGCCCCCTGCACTCGTGCATGCTCCGTATTAGCCTCAGAGTTGAGTCAGCACGCCCTCATGAATATGCATGGTGCACTGACGTCATACTCTTAGGCTGCAGTTTCTGTGTAAGACTTATTTAGTCTTACACGGAGGATTACTGAATCCCGGGGTATGTTATTTAAACATAGGTATCATTATTAGAATATACAAAGTTGATATTTGTCTGTTTTAATTTTTCTGGCTAGATCTGGTCCAGACTACTGTGCCTAAATTTGGGGATCTGAACTTTTAAAGTACATCAATAATATTACAAAAACATTTCGGATAAACAGTACTGTATTGTCTGCACTAAAAACTAAAAGTGAGAAAATTAGGAGAAAGTAAAATTATAATCACAACAAAATGAAGCACCAAGGGGATTTAATACAAAATCTTTAACTACCTCAGATAATTTGTAGAGCTCAAATGGGAATTACCTTCTGAAGTATAAGAGGAGATAATATAAGAACATGCAACAAAGATAAGATATTATCATCTCATAACATACTGAAGGACACATTTAATACAAACGGTTGTGCATAATTGGAATTCCCTTCCTGAAGAGGTGACAGTCTCAAAAACAGTGGCAGAGCTTATAAATTTTATAATGGAGAAATCAGATAATTGGGTGGCACAGTGGTGCAGTGGTTAGTGCTGTCATCTCACAGCAAGAGGTTCCCAGTTCAATTCTCAGTTGGGTTGTCCTCTGTGCAGAGTCTGCATATCCTCCTTGTGTTCATGCAGGTATACTCTGGGTGCTCCGGTTTCATCCCACCTTCCCAAGATATGCTGCAGGTGAATTAGACACTAAAATTTATCCTAGGTGTGACTGCATGTGTGTGCTGTCTGTGGAATGTTGGGTGCCAGGCTGGCAACTTACTGTAAAATTCCTCTGCCAGTCATTCTGCAGACTGTTATCCTGCTGTAGTGGGAGAAGAAGAAATCAGATAATTCTTATGAGGCAAGAAAAATAAGATATTTGCTAAGATTTATTGGCAGAGTATCTGTTTATTAGTCGGAATAGATACACACTAAGTAGGTCAAGGTACATTCTTCTTGTGTGAAAAGTACAATTTTTATATTTCATTTAGGAAACTACTGCTCTCCCTGTACAGTTTTTCTTATGTGTTATAAGCGATGGTTAGCAACACTACTTCAATTGAATTTCCTTCTCATTAAATGTAATTGCTGAAACAAACTGTTTAATGGCACCTCAATCTCATTAATGCAGTGTTACTAACAACATATTAAATAAGGAGGTTAATACATAAAACATGCAGAAATGTAAATTTGTATATTATTAAATACTTTAAAAGTCAGCAAGACTGTTTAAGTGAGAAAAAGATACTTATAAAACAGAAATGACCAGAAAAAAATTGAATGGCGACAACAAGAACGAATGAAGTAATCCATCTCTGCATCCATCCATCCATCCATCCATCCATCCATCCATCCATCCATCCATCCTTTCATCAACATCCAGCAATCCATCCACCCATCCATCCAGCCATCCATCTATCCATAAATCCATCCACCTATCCATTAATCTATCCATCTACAACCCTTTTTTCTCACTTTTGGGGGAATTGGAGAGACACATTAATAGTGCCAATCCTCTATAGCCAATGAAAACTCAGTATTTGCTAATTCTTCACAGGAGACATTTGGTGCCTGCGACTTTGCTAGTGACTTTGTGCTATACCCTAGTGAAGCATAGCTTCTGTCCTGAGCATCTCATCCTGTCTCTGCATGTCCTTTTTTCAGCTACTTCTTTCATTCAGTGAGCTTTTTATGCTATTCTGTCTTTCTCAAGTTGTGTTCCTAAAATCTAAATAATACTGTAGTGCACATTTTTAATGAAGCATGGTATCAGCATGAGAGCTAGTGTCCTTACAGGCAATTTGAAAATGCAGAGAACTAGTTCAAGGGGAAAGAGGATGACAGTCCATTAGAAGAAACACAAACAAACACACACACGCATGCACGCTACAAACATACCTATCGGCAATTTAAAAGATGGGGAATTATCTACCCAAGTTCCAAGATCTATCACAACATCTTGTTGTGGGGGCATTGTCTATACTGTAAGCTGGCTGGATTGAAAGACTGCATACCAAATATGGCATTATTGCACGTTTTAGCATTTCATTTTAGTCCATTTTCAGCCCACCAGCTAATAACATGAATAAGTTCAAGTTGCAGCCTTTGCATATCAGAAGGGAATTTGAGGAAGGCACAGAATTTACTCTTATCTTCAAACTTGATTAACAAGAGATCCCATTTCTGACTTGAAGATCAGAGAAGTATATGCTGATTAGTGGAGGTTGTAGCATGGATACATAAGGGACTCCATTTAATTAATTCATGCTCTCTCAGAATGCACCTGCCACCTTCACTGTGTGAGTTCTGCCCTCAGTCAGTTTGCTATCCATCTAACTACACAGGATTCACTTTGGAGGGCATTTAACTTGTTAATTATTTTAGCATGTGATATGGCATGAAATGCTTTGATGAGGTCTAGGTATGCTTTATGGACAGCATGACTGCTGCTACAACTTATGTTATTCTGTCAAGGAAATTTACCAAATTCATTAGATATGGGGGGGGTTAATAAAGCCTACATGGCCTCATTTGCCATGTAGGCATTGTGCCATGCTGCTTACACAAAAGTAAGCAGGTTGCAGATTCAGTAAACACAGCTGGGTGGCACGCACTCACACATCAACACTGATATATCTGTAGCATGCAAATCACCTCATAAGCAGGTGAATTCCATACAAATGAGTAAGGTAGAGTGATCCAGCAAGCAGATAGGAAGCTCTGCAGACCCCGTGTCAGTGTCCGTAGTGTACATGAAAAAATTCCATGTACAGGAATGTAGACAGATAAAAGGGGCTGTAAAAATGTAGGTAGATGGATAGAAATGGCATAGCACATACAGATATGAGCGAAACTATCCACCGTGTGACTTAAAAAAAGAGAAATAAGTTAAAATATATTTTTTAATAATCTGTGCATTTTTATGCTGTATGCCTCAGTGTGCAAACATGCCTCATAAAAAAATAAAAAATAAAAAAAAAACAAAAGCTATATTATGTGACAGAAATGTATTACAGGACCCTGTGTGGAGTATCTGTAGTGGTGTAGTGAAGCTGTTGCTAACGTGGCAGGGCTTTCAACTGGGTCTGAGCCTGGATCCCTATGCAAATGAGGTAGGGTTAATAGCACAAATGGGTATCCGTGTCTGCATATCCCCTCCATGTAGGCACAGAACCATGCTGGTGTCCACACAAGAAGTACCTGACATCAAGAGAGGGTGTGTCCAATAACTTCTAAGCTGATTTGTGCTTAGCTGTGCCTGTTTGCACGTGTGTGAAAGTCTGAGCGGGTGTGTACACTGAGCACTAAGCTTTGTTTACTGACGGAGTGTGTGTTTCCACATGTTTGCATGGTGCTCCACCATGATGAGCCTGGAAGTATACAGGGTGTGTACACTAAGTGCTAAGCTCTGTTTACCTATGGAGTGTGCTTTTGCATGGCATGCTGTAGTGCTGAGTGTATCTAAAAGGTAATGACATATTAATTAGGCTTGACCCCTGTTTAATTAAACTAGGACCATTAAATGACGTTAATGATATACTAGACACATGGAATGCATCATAGGTAGCCAATCACACAGTCAGCACCTACATCAGAGCACTACAAAATATGCATACACCCTGCCATCTAATTTTCCCCCCATACTCTGCACCATTGGAGAACAGACTTGGGAATTGTAACTGCAAGAATACTAGGTGCTGCTGCAGCTCTACTACATCTGTATGTGTTAGAGGCAGAGGTCAGTACTGATGCTGCTCTGCTACATCTGTATGTGTTAGAGGCAGAGGTCAGTACTGATGCTGCTGCTGCTCTGCTACATCTGTATGTGCTAGATGCTGAGGTCAGTGCTGATGCTGCTGCTGCTCTGCTACATCTGTATGTGCTAGATGCTGAGGTCAGTGCTGATGCTGCCACTGACAACAGGCCTAGGCAGAGAAGGAGAACAGTGTACAGGCCCAGGGTAACCTTCCAGGACCTACATGAGCTGGAGATTGTAGAGCGCTACAGGGTGGACAGGGACATACTACAAGAACTCAGTGAGCTCTGCCAACCTCAACTCAGACCCAGAGCCAACAGAGGGGAACCCATCCCATTGGAAACAAAGGTATGTATAACCCTTAGAATAATAGTCACAGGTACCTTCCAAAGACCAACTGGGGACATAATGGGGGTCTCACAGGCATTACCATCCAGGGTACTCCACCATTTCCTGGGTGCCATGCTACCACATGCCAGTGAGCATATTTTTCCCTTCACCCGTGAGGTGAGGGCCAGAAATATGCAGCACTTCTACCATGTAGCAGGTACTAGGTGCCATAGAGTGCACTCATGTACACATCAAGTCACCACCCAGTGAGGAGAGTAGAATCTACGTCAACTGCAAGGGGTACCACTCCATCAACTGCCAGGTCATGTGCAATGCCCAGGGCATTACCATGAATGTGTATGCTGGCAGCCCTGGCAGTTATCGTGACTCCCATAAATGGCACTCATCACAGCTGTACCAGATGTTTGCTAGGGGGGACATCCCATATGGCCATTTACTGGGGGATGCTGGCTACACACGGGAACCGTGGAGGATGACATACATCAGAAATGCACATACACCCATGAAAAACACCATAATGAGGCACATGCACAAACTAGGAACGTGATAGAGTGTGTTTGAGCTTCTGAAGTCACTCTTCTGGTGCCTGATCTGGTGGAGCCATGTAGTACTCTCCAGTCACATGTGCACAGATAGTCACCTTATGTGCCATGCTACACAATATGATCCTGTGGAAACAGCTACAGCAGGATCAACAAAAGGAAAGGATACACAGTCCCCCACCAATGCCTATGTCTCCATTCAGAGAAAAACTAGGAGAAGGGACCATACCTCTCAACTCTACTGAATTCCTTAGTATTTACTGGTTTTGAGGCAAAATAATGGAGTGCCACAAATTCCTGAGTGGCCCCCTTCATTTCCCGATTCTTTTTTTTGAAATTGAAGTTGTGACTGACGTAATCACACATTACCAGCATGCAGAGATGTGCGTGATGATCTCAGCTTCATGGCAGCCTGTTGGAGACTCTCTGCATTTAACATGTGCATGTTTCAAATTTGGGTAGGATGTTCAGAATAGCAGCAGCACAGCAGCGAGTCAAGTGGAGCTGCAGAGCTGTTTATAATTTTACAATTTAACTTTATTTAAGTTCTATCAGCCAGTGCCAAATACTTTTTCAGTCACACATCCACCCAGCACCCACCCATTTTCCTCATGCACTCCTAGCCAGGACCCAGGATGAGAAGAATGAGAAGGAAATTTACTTTTCCAGCAGCTCAACCACTTCTGAAAGAGTTTGCACTTTGCAGAATACACTGAAGTTTGTGTGTTTGCCATTGTTTTTACAATAATGAGGAATCGCTTGTGATGCCTTCTATTCAGAGTTTTTGTTTTCTTTTTTTTGGATAGGTATGCACTGCTGAGTCTGGAGAAGTGCTTTCTCTGCTGATATTTATATGAGCGCTCACAGCATTGAGATCTGTGAGCTTTTTTAACTTGTGTTATAGCATTCTGCTCTTGAGAGGTTTAGTGTTATTTTCTGATAGTGTGTGAAGTTTGTTTGAGTCTCCAGTTAAGAGGCATAGAGAACATGAGTTTTAGTTGGTCTTCTTTTCTTGCTGTTGTGATCACTCAGTTTACAATGCTGATTGTGTCAAATTAACGTGTAATTTTCTGAGTGAGAGAAGAAGCAGAAGCTATCTTGTTTTTGGATATGTAATAATTTATTTTAATTTAATGTAGGGTTGGCCAAAGCGTATGCTCACACCCACACACACACGTGTGTGTGTGTGGGGGGGGGGGTGCACCGATCAACTGTTTGTGACTGTGCAAGACACTCATTGCTCAGATTTTCAAAATGCTGTTCACTCAAGAAGACCTCAGCAGCCGCCGGACTTCTTTTTATTGGGATAAGCTTGATTTACAAAGGCTACACTCATGCTGATTGGGCTGTCCAATCAGTGTGCCTGTTTTTGAATAGTTAAAAGCCTTTATTGTATAATGTTGTATTTAGTTTCTAATGTCCTCTGTCTCTAACAGCTTTTTAATTGTTTGGGGATATCTGAAAGCAAGTGAAATGTGCTTTAATATGTTGCTTTCAGCCAGGTTATTATTTTTGATAGAAGCTCAAGTATTCTGTAATATTTGAGCTTGTGTAGTCAAGTGAAGTAATTCACTAGTTTCTGTAGTCTGTGGTAAAAAAAAAATGTGGTAGAGGAGATGGCTATTATCTGCTAGTAAGGATTTTGATTGCTTTCTTAAATTGCCCTGAGAATGATGTCATAGAAATTTGCTTTTACTTTGGGTGCATGACCTTGGAAGATTTGGTTTTGATTCTACATTTTTTTCTGTAACTGCTACGTTATGGTGCAGGTGTATGCACACTGTGAAAACTTAACTATAGAACCCAGCATTATTCCCTATTTTGTTTTGCCTAGCACCCATCGGCTTTTATCATTGAATAACCCAGAGAATTGCAGATTCATACTAACATGCTGAGTGCTGAATGCTGACTGCTGACATTTTAAGAAGGTGAAGTAAATGCTGGTAGTATTTCTTTGTCCACAGTTTACATACGGAGTACACTGCATAGCTTAAGCTCCTCTTGCATGCAGGAATAGCCAGTGCCAGATTCTCGAAGACTGTGAATTCTCTGAACTGCAGTTAAGTACTGTGCACCTGGACAGCTGCAGCCTGCAGGTAACGTTGAATGTGGCATGCGAGGAACATGCACAGCCATAGCGCTAATTTCGAATGTGGCTCGTGAGGAATTAGCTTTAGCAGGGCTTTTTTTTTTTGTTAATGGCGCGCACATAAGACCTCACTCCACAGTCATAGAATAAAGCCTCATGTTTCTCCACTATCCTTTAACATACTTAATGTAGCCTGAGCTGCTGAAAAGCCAGTAGGATGCAATAGTATCAGTATGTTACTTAGATTTAGACCCGATTTGCAGTTTATTTGGGGAGGTGATGTTCAAATACTCTGACATGGGGAGTGGTTAGAATTTTTACATTATTAATGGTGGCATTGAATAGCATATCATTTTGTGGAGGCTTGTTTTTTTTTTTGTGTGTTCCAATCTTATTAATTTCTAAAGATGAATCTGGCCATCTGGCCTCATGCATGCACAAAGATTTTAAATGAATATGGATTTCGTGTGAAACTGTGAACAGACTTTTGCCTCCTGCAAAGACCCATGAACATCTTGCCTTTTGTCACAATTAAAGTCTGGTAGAACTGTACATCTTCCATCCCCTTGCATGCATATCTCTCAGTCTCACAGAGAGGAAATATGGACAATGCCAAAAATAATAGTGGAACAAAAGCCCAAAAATAGGGTTCGATTTTACATTTTGCTCCTGTAAACTGAGATAGTTGCTAGAATGACAGATTTTGTATTATTATATATTTGCTGAGGGTTATGAAGTCTAAAATTCAAATGTCTGCCATTATTTATTATTAGTTAGTGACTTCAATCTTCATGTTGGAATTCCATAGTTCCACTGGAGTGGGTGGAGTAACATAATTATGTATGCACATTTTATATTAATCAGTGTCCTGTTTTTTGGCCAGTTGTACATAATATTTATGGGTCTTTGACCAGATTTTTGATGTTTCCACATTGAGAGGTATGGGAGGAGCCCCCTGATGGTGTCCCTGTAGGCAGATGTAGGCATGTCCAGTACGCCGTGGTTTTGGCTAAGGGACAACGCATAGCACATACACTGACAACCTAGGGCCCTAGGGACTGACACCCGTCAGCTCATATAAATATATTAAAAATGATGCCAGACAACCCACACAACCTGTAGCTAACCATGTATTTGCTGTGTACTGTATGTATCAGACAGATACAACTCTGAACTACAGTTCTGTCAACTGCTGCATTCACAAGGTAAGTTACTCACCTACAAAACACTTGCAAGGAGTACTATATGGTATCGTATGTATGGACCTGCTGCATGTATGCAAAATAATATAATCGGCTATTTGGAGAGATGTAACATCCATATGGGACTACAGATACCCAGTCCAATAGTCTGTGTTCCATAATATTCACTAGGCCTCAAGGTTGGTATATTCACTACAGTAGTCAAGGGAGATGTTAAACAGTGGGGTCACATGATATTTGCACTACTTTCTATGCCAGCAGATCATGTGCTGTTCTTCCCCCACCGCCAACACATCAGTGTTCCAGTGTTCCCATACAAATGCTCTAACAGTAAGTCAGCAATGGTATAGCAGAAGACCAGGCAATCTCAGGGCTGTGACATAGAACTCAATCATACAGTGTATGTCTCACGTAATGCATGGATAACAACGTACATATGTATGCCGTTGATTGTGTGATGAAGGACACATCTCTGTCTGGCAGCCTGTGTGGCTCAGTTGGTTAGGGATGTTAGTATGGGTAATGGTGTTGATGGTTCAAATCTGGACGTATGTACAGCTTTTGCATGTGAGGTATTAGTATGCTGGTGTTTCCATAGACTGCCATACCTCTCAGTTTGTTAGTGCAAGAAATCTGGACCAAGCCAGGACGAATGTCGGGGAAAAGGCCCAAAAATAGAGACACACAGTAGAGATTGTTCTGATTAACCTAGAAAGTTGCTGGTATGACATCAAGTTGCATTATCACAGAATATCTGCAAGATATAAAGTCCGACACGCAAATGTTTGTCTATAGCTAGTATTTTTTCAGTGACTTCAATATACAATAATTTACCAGAACACCACAACTGTATAAGGAACAGACCAGAAGTATGAGGCAAAATTCTGGACATTCTTTGAAAATCTGTACAGTTGAAAGGTATGCAGACTGTCAGTCTGTGTGTGAAGTAGCAATATGAACATCAATCACATATTAAGTACAGCAGATAGGTGGGGAATGCTATGGACAATTTGAGGGAAGTACAGTACTGCAGCAACAAGTGCAGCTGGCAATGTCTGCAACACAAAAAATCCTGGACTGGAATACAGGTAGGTCTGGTCTGAAGTCACCTTTTAAGTACTGACAGTCCCATTGAGCATGCTCCTACACTTAGTTAAAATAAGTGCAAGTCTGTTGCCTCATCATCAAAATGACCTGCAATGCGTAAATTCATCTGTGCATACAGACATATACATATACATTTGTCCCTATCTCTCTTTCAAATGATTAGTATATCTATCACTGTGTACTGTCAAATAGATATATACCATTGTATATAGCTATATATATATATATATATATATATATATATATATATATATATATATAACAATGGTACATAGACTCTTCAAATATATCTACATACCACATTTACATATCATACATACACAGCTACATTTATAGAGACATCCCTGATATAGACAGATATATGTGTGGATGTACGTATTGTCCCACATACCCTATTAATGGTGAGTAAATCTGAAATCACACATCCATACAGTTGCTCAAAGGAACCAAACTAAGGATGCAACAGTACATATTCTACTCACCTACAGAACTCTGTGCCTGCTGGATGTCACCATGTAGACAGACACAGGTGAGCAGGTGGTGTAATGTATAATATTGCCAACACACACATGGACAGGGCACAATGTTCCTGGCCACAGGTTTGCCTATCTAACTGCAATCAGCCACATATGACCATACTGGTACACACATAGCAAGGATAACACTTATCTCCCTGCTAGGACACTAGATGCAGATAAAAGTACAAAGCAATATCACTATGCAGGCCACACATGCTGTGCAACACAAGCCTAGTTTGTGTAATTCACAAGTACTGTGCCTGCAATTACATATACAACAGATGTAACCTGTGGTGCATGCAATAAGTACTGTAAACTATAGTGTATATGACTAGAAAGGTAGGAGTTCTAATATCATCCCAGTAAACTTGGTGTGAGTGTGTGTATGTGTGTGTGTGTGTATGTGTGTGTGTGTGTGTGTGTGTGTGTGTGTGTGTGTGTGTGTGTGTGTGTGTGTGTGTGTGTGTGTGTGTGTGTGTGTGTGTATCCCCCTGCAATACAACGGACATGACCTCATGGGCTATCCACCTGCAATGGTTATGCACTTTTTGGCCCTGTAACTAGCTGCTGGCTTCAAAACTGCCCTTCTCTAAAAGGCCTGATGATGTCATCCACCTTAAGTCTACTGGCTGACAGTTTAACATCAGACAAAAGCTGTTGTGCATGCAATAAGTACTGTGAGCTATAGTCTATAAAACTAGAGTCTAACATCAGACAAAAGCCATTGTGTGTGCGATAAGTACTGTGAGCTATGGTATATTTTTATTTATTTATTTATTTTACATTTGTTTACCGGGGAGGTCTGACTGCACAGAGCTGCCCGTTTTCAGTGGAGGCCTGGGGAGAAAATCTCCAGAACAATTGCTAACATACTATACATAAGATATTTATATGAGCATAGTGATTTAGACATACAGTTATAAAATATAGAAGATAACATGATTGCATAAGATATTTATATAAGCATAGTGGTTTAAACATACAATTAAAAAGTATAGCAGGTAGTTTCATATGATTGTTGTTCATGCAGTATGTTTAGTAGAGATAATCTTGAAGATGTAGTGAAGATAAGATAAAAAAGGAAAAACTAAAAAATACTAGCCAGATAATCTTGAAGATGTAATGAAGATAAGAGAAGAAAGGAAAAACTAAAAGTACTAGCCAGTTTGTCAAAGGATGAGAATGTAGACACGTTCATATGAGGTTCATTGATATTTTAAGGGAAAGCTTTTCAACTTAGTCTAGGGGGGAGTTAGTGGGTTTAGATGGGACAGTGAGGAGTAGGCGGCTGTGAATTGGTAAGTGACATGTGATAATATATAGTGCATTTATAGGAGTTTTAAAGAATAGGTTGGATAGTAGGTTGGAGAAAAGTGTTAAAATATTTCATCCAGGTGCTAGGCAGTTGCATGTCCAGGAGTTCCAAGTCTTGGCAATGTTGCTAGAATACACGGAGTCACCAGAGCTGTAATAGCTTTTGGAGATTACGATTACTGCCTTGTTAGTGGATCTAAGTTCTTGGTTATTGAAGCAGAGGGTGATCAGGTCTTGTAAGGCTGGAGTTTTTTCAGGTTGGTACAGTATTTGGTGAGCTTTTAGAAGTTGGTTGAGAGTTAAGGTGTTTAGGAGCTCCAGCCAGGAAAGCTGTTTCAGGGCTTGATAGTGGTGGGTGCAGAAGGAGGTGTTTGTGGCGAATTTTGTTATTTTGTTGTAGCATACTGATAGCTTGTTTAAATTGCTCTTGTTTAGATTAATTAGGACAGGAGAATCATACAGTAAGGTAGAGAGAAGATAGGCTGCAGTGAGTTGGTAAGTAACATTTAATAATATATAGAGCATCTATGGGAGTTTTAAAAAAAGAGGTTGGATAGTAGGTAGGGGAAAAGTGTTAGAATATGTCAGGCAGGTGCTAGGCAGTTACAATGCCCAGGGGTTGCTTATGTGGGAAATAAGCTGTTTATTTTTCGAAGATGCTTTTGTTGGGTTGTACCCTGATCTGTAGTGGTAGAGAGTTCCAAGTCTTGGCAATGTTGCTAGAATACAGGGAGTCACTGGAGCTGTAATAGCTTTTGGAAATTGTGATTAGTGCTTGTTAGTGGATCTAAGTTCTTGGTTATTGAAATAGAGGGTGATCAGGTCTTGTAAGGCTGGAGTTCTGTCAGGATGGTACAGTATTTGGTGAGGTTTTAGAAGCTGGTTTAGAGCTAAGGTGTTTGGGAGTTCCAGCCAGGAAAGCTGTTTTAGGGCTTGACAGTGGTGGGTGTGGAAGGAGGAGTTTGTGGCAAATTTTGCTATTTTGTTGTAGCATACTGATAGCCTTTTTAAATTGCTTTTGTTTAGATTAATTAGGACAGGAGAAGTATACAGTAAGGTAGAAAGAAGATGAGTATGAGCTAGGGTAACTTTACTGTTGCTGGTTAGGAAGTTTTTACATCTGTAAAGAAAACCTAGTTTTTTGTTGACTTTGGTTATTGTATGAGCTATGTGTTTGTCAAATTTCATATTATTGTCAACAATGACCCCTAGTAATTTGGTTTGTGTAATCAGGAAGACAGGAGTATTATCTGATATAAGACTAGATAAATAGGGGTTCTAATGTCATGCCATCCAACTTGGTGTATGTGTTTATCCATATGGCATACATATGATAACATTTGTTACCTAGACATAGGTAGGGCTTAGTATTATTTTATTTGTAGCGGGTGATGTGGCCCCCCAAATGACTGACCACAACAAGGACTGCTGATATCAATAAGCATTATATGTTCTAAACTGATTGTACTAACAGACTTGAAGTGTGTTGCGTGTATCGGGTACTGTGATCTGTAGTGTGTACCAGTACATAGGCAAGTTTTCTAATCTACATATAGCCAACTTGCACTATGTGTGTGCCTTGGCATGTCCTGTATGCATTGCATGGAAGTGGTGCTAGCCTGCATGTGGCCATGTTTGTGTGTGAGACTGTTACAGCATTTTACATGTTATGGAGCCATAGGACATGTGAACTTAACTAGCATAATGGCCATACAGCCCTCACAATCAGAGACATCTTTATACCTCTTGGTACAGGATCAGCACATAATATTGCCCCAGTCAAAAAGGGACTCAGGCAGATGCCGTGTGTTGAGATGATAGTCACCCAGCCAGTCATACAGATGGCTTGTGCTGAGGTGCACTAAGGTGCTCTGTGTTCCATTAGGCAGGGTCTGCTTCAAGGGTGTGTTTAAATCTGCTAGACAAATGTCTCCCACAAGCATGTAGTACTAATGTCACATTGTTGGTTAATGCCCTTACAGTGAGTCATCCATCTACTATGCTTCCTACAGATAGGCAGCATATGCACTTTAGCAGGGTCATACCTTGCCCTGTATGCAAGGCACAGATCACCTCTAAGTAGTCTATATACCAAAAGCGGCAATGACACCCATTTCAGATGATCAGCAGTGAGCACATACTGAAGATGTGAACTGACCTTGTGAGGGGACCATAATGTTGTGTGCAAGTGCCAGTACAGCTTGGAAAGGTACATCAACAAATGGCCATTGCACTCAGATATTGGCAAACTGAGGGAAGAGTATGTGCAGGTCATGAATATGTCACCTACTGGTGCCTGTGGCCTCAGCTATGCCATATGATTCCTGCCATACCACTGTACAGACATGGTGATCTGAGGCACATTAGGTGTAAACCTGTGTGGCCATGTCTGTGTGCCCACTTTTCACCCCTGAGTATGTACATCACATGTTCGGACTGATGAGCTACTAACTGGGGACAATATTGTAGTGTCCGCACACCACACACACTTGAGCCATTACACATGAAGGTATGGAGACACAGTACTGTACCCTTTGATGGTCACTGCTCGTTAGGATGAGGGGATGCATTCACTGTTGCACCACCTATACTGAGGTTTTGGGTGTAAATCTCAGACTATTACTGCTATACAGAAAGTGGCAGGCAGCACACTTATCATTGTGTGCAATGGCACCCTTGCCATGTCACCACACAGGCATATCATGCAACTGTAGCAGCCACACAGGTGCCACGGTACACCAATACACAGTGTAGATAACATGACCTAAGCAGTCAGTGTCATGACAATACAAATGTAGTCCATCTCCTAAATGCTTTGAAGGGGATGTGTATGTCCCCATACAGGGAGGTGTCAGATCCCACTGTGTACCTCCTGCATTGCCATGACAGGAGTAACACATCTCACATATTCTACCCACCTACAACATCGACATGGTATACATTGTACATACTGGGGAGCCTGCCATGTAACACAGACAGTAACCCTACATAAAACAGGCCCCCATGCATGTAAAGCATACATCTGCTGTGACACACTTAGTGCGCAGGTTACACAATAGGATGCAGAATACGGCAAGCATAAATGATGTCAGCCAACTGTCCGAAATGGACACAGGATATTTGTAGACAGGTCAACTCCATCACTGCAGTTTGTAGATGTGCAAGTTCCAAAAACCCAGATGACACATATCAAGGTAGCAGACCTTATCACAAATTATGAATGCATGAGTATGCTGTCTGCTGCCATTGTCCTTGTTAGACTGTTATATACATATGAACCTATAGAGCAATGCACATATACTGCTGTACCTTGCTGAAGTCATATATTTGATGTGCTGCCATATCACCCTGTGACACTTTATTGCTGCCATGTGTCCATAGGTTATCCCCTCAGACTCCTGGAACAGAAACATACATAGGTCCATGACACACCTGTCATTGTGTGACAATACCACCAGTACATCATACAACATAAGGTACACAAAGGTATGTTGCATACTCATGATACATGCCAGCATACCATATCTGTTGGTGACCACTACAAGTGGCATGGCAAAACAATACTGCATTACACAAGTACATATCAAGTAATACAGTCACCCTGTGCATCAGACACATAGCATCATTTCCATGCATTGATGGGAAGAATGACAGGGATGTGGCACAGGTATCATCACTTGCACAGAGTGCTGTATGGGGGTGCTGGAGGCCTAGGCTGGCCCAAACAGTTGACAGCATGTGTGTAAGTCAAGAATGGAGCAGGATAAATGGACCATGGAGAGGTGCCGTGTGTGTCTGTAGGTGACCTGCATGTGACAGTGGTGTGTGTGTGTGTGTGTGTGTGTGTGTGTGTGTGTGTGTGTGTGTGTGTGTGTGTGTGTGTGTGTGTGTGTGTGCATGTACACAGTCAAGCTCAGTGCTAGACCTACACATGCATGTTGGACAGCTGTGGACCATCCATGATAGAGATGACAGTTCACCATCTCCTGCCCTGAACATGGGAACTGTCTCTGCCAGGAGTTGCACTGGCACCACCATGTCCAAGGTCAGACCCAGTGCTAGTATCTGATGGTGACTACACCCAGGAGCATGATCCCATTGCTGTCATGTGATGGTGTGGACAGCACACTCCCTTCTGTCACACTGGATGTACCGCCACTACAGGAGAGTGACTGTGCATGGCCACGTGGACTCTCAGCAGATGGTGTTGGTGACCTACATTCATGGGTCCTATGCTCAACTCCAACCAGATGTTCCAACACAGAGAATGTGTGGTCCAAGGCAGACACTATTTTAGCCCACTGTCTGTTCACTGCATCAGTGAACTGATCCAGCGTGTCCACAATGCAGTGGAGGCAGACATAAATGTCAGATTGTGCTGCATCCATAACCCTAAGCATACATCTGGAGTTCCATTCAGAATGTGCCTGTGCCTCCATGACAGCCCAAAACATGCACCGAGTGACCTGCAATGTGACACCTGCAACAGGTAGTGGACGGACAGCAGTCCTCCTACAAGCATCCCTGCCAATTCACCTGCATGAGAATTCACTAGGTCTCTGGCTGTGTCCAGTGTCTACACTCACTGGAGCCATAGTTGCTACACTTTCCTGAGCAATGTCTCCACCCTTTGACTGTCCAATATCTGTGGCCTGTGGGGACTGGGTATGTGTGGGCACACTGACTGTGTGAAGTGACAATGGGGGCAGAAGAGGCATGTCAGCCTCGGGGACAGATTCAGCCCCCAGCAACCACATCTGTGCCTCACTGTAGTCACCATCATCATCAGAGTCCAAAGAGAAACTGACATCAGGTTGTGTGGGGGAGAGACTCCAACCCCCCCCCCCCACCGATCACCTGTGAAAACCAAGACAGAGGCAGTACATTACTACCTGCACTACTTTGTATGGAAACTCCACAAAGAGAATAATGAGAATCCACAAAAGCATTACCCGTCTCATATCTTCTCATCTCTGCTTTCATACACAATGGATTTCCTCACAACAAAATGCACATTCAACTCAAGGCCTAAATAACAAGCAAGTCAAGTACATCACATGCCACTTGACTAGTACAGTTTACCTTTTAGGCATTCAGTATGACACTATACTTGATAAAGCAACCCATAAAACCCAGTACACCTATCTTAACAAATATATACAAATACAGGTTTCAATGTCTAAGGTATTGTGTTGGATTAATTGCATCATGTAAACCTGGAGGCTTATTCCCTCTTAACTATAACTGCAAAAGTGTTTCTGTTCATTCAACTACACTCTTGCGATTACACACTGAAAGAACCTTAGGTAAATGGCCCAGAATGGAACATACAAACATTCTACTGTGGTTGCACACTAACGTATGTGTACATAGGGCATTATTCTGGCCTTAACTTTAATAGTATATATATATATATATATATATATATATATATATATATATATATATATTTCATAACAAAACACTATCAAGCTTATCAGGAGCAGGACAATGGCCTTGGACAACACCTGATGCACCTGTAAAAAGTTGAGGGTGGGATACTGTCAGTGGGTTCCTATCATATGATCGAAAAGCCGTTTCCATGAATATGAAATGATCAACACGTATTGCGCAAACTATGTAAACGCTGAACGTCCAAAACAGGGAAATCCAAAATATCAAAGTGTTTTGGTTGGACCATCTATGGTATAGCTCCATAAGGTAAGTGTGCAATAGTTATGGACCTTAGGGTAGGGTGTGGGTTAAGGTAAGTGTATAGATAGGTAATGTATGTAAGATTTAGTGTAGTGTTAGAAATAGGGTTTTGTTAAATGTACTTATGTATATTATCTATTTTGTTAGGGTATATCTCCGTAGGGGAAGTGTGTGGTAGTTACGGACGTTAGGGTTAGGGATTTAAGGATAGTGCATAGATAGTTGTGTATGTGAGGTTTAGTGTAGGGTTAGAAGTTGGGTTTTGGTGTTTTACTTTATGGTTAGGAGTAGGGTTTGGTTAGTGTATGCATGTGGTTTATTTATTTTGTTTGGGTAGGTAGTATGTAGTGGGTGGTGGGGTTGGCTGACTATGACAGTTCGATGTTTTAAATTTTGTGGTTTAGTGCATTTGGTCTATTTGCAGTTCGATTAATACGTGCCGCTCTTTTGGTATTCACTGAAATGGATTTTCGCGGAACTGATATAGACCCACTGTCAGTACCACTGCATGTTGCAGCACAAGGTAATACATACATATATCCCATTTGTACAGTAGTTACTGTGTTACTTGATGTATTGGTGGCATTCTGTATATGAGTGTACAACTGAACTTAAACCCTACCCTCCCCAAAGAAGATAGACCAGACACCCATGTAAAAGTATGTACAGCCTGACACAATGACTGCTATAGTATTACAATGGCTATCATAGTAAGCAACCTACATGCTCCTCTGCTGCGGACACTGTGGCACACACTTCCACGATGTAGGGTGTTATGGATGCCTGTGAGCTGTCACGTGTCCATAGGTTCACCAGGAATTCCTCAGTACCCAAGAGTGGTTGTTCTGCTGCAGGCCCTCCACTGGTGGCACGATCCATGGCTATATCACCTGCCCTTTGTCATGCAGCATTCACCATGTCTGTTGCTCAGTGTCAAACCTGCTTATATGTCCTGTCCTGGTGGCCAGTGGCATTCACATCCTGGACACGGTCTGGCCACAATGCAGCCTGCTGTTCCCTGTTATGCCTCCCCCAGATAGCAGGATGTGATAATGCTGCCTTAGTCCTTCAAGTATTATTTCATTCTCCGCATCTCAGAAGGGGGCATGGCATCTATGATGCACTATACCTGAAAGACAACACAAGGAGAACACATTACAGGATCAGA
Organism: Protopterus annectens; assembly: GCF_019279795.1. Classification (NCBI taxonomy): domain Eukaryota; kingdom Metazoa; phylum Chordata; order Ceratodontiformes; family Protopteridae; genus Protopterus; species Protopterus annectens. The sequence continues at coordinate 123,840,660 of NC_056735.1, forward strand.
TAATTGGACGTCCACTATGTACAGATACAGCAAGGACAAAATGGCTGGCACTATCCACTGCTTGCTCACACATGTCATACCCCATAGTGATCTGAAGAAGTTTGTTTATTGGAATAAATGAAAAGCGATTAATCATTTCGGTTTGTGCTACTGCGTGGTTACCTCTCTATTTTCATTTTTCAGTAGTTTGTTTTTGCTCGTTCGTTTTATACCCCATAGTGTGACAACATACTACATGTGGGGATACAACTGAGATAGTATCAGTACTGAGGTATTTCCCTGTGTGCCATGAGAGATTTTGCTGTATGATCATGCATCCAACACTCCACTCTACTGTGGTGTCCCCTAAGGCCAACCACCTAATAATATGTCATAAGACCAGTGCCAGACTAATAGCAGTGTGCTATTAGAGCCACTATAAATGCACACTCCAACAACACCAGTGTTCCACAATGACAATAGACAATGTAGCCTTGAAGTATTGTATATCCCCTGTAGGTGTAAGATAACAGAATATCAATGAGATGTCATTTTCACAGGTCTAAGACAGGCTTACTGCATCCTGTTATACACAAAAAGTTACATACCTGCTGGAGTGCAGTACTCCTCTGTTGAAATGGGGTCTATATTAGATGCACGAAAAGAATTTAGCGCGAACACTCACATGAGCAAAAATGCCGGGAATTGATTGATTGTAGGGTCGTGTTACAGTGAGGAGTGGGATATTTGCCCTTTCCTCACTGTTGTGTGACCTTGGAGTTAGAATATATATATAGCGGGGGGTGCGCCCCCCACAATAGCAAATTCGATTACCGGCATTTTCACTCATGTGAGTGTTTGCGGTAAAGTCTTTTTGATTTTATAATACAGACCCATTGAAATGTGCTACCAGTAATATTTCAAAAAGGCATGCTCTGTGTGAGGAAAGTCTCATACAGAATGTTTCCTCCATAGCCAGCTGCTTGCCTTTTAAACATGCTCCTCATCAGTAGGTGATTGCCTCTAAACCAATCTGTGGGTCTGAAATATTAATTGCAGCCAACACAGCTGATTTTCACTATCATCAGCCAATAAAATGCAAACACTGTACAATATATAAGGCCTTCATGTAGACCAGGACCCCTTTCTTAGCTGTTGAGATGGACATTACTGGGGTGAGGAGACTACATCGTCACAGAGGGTAGGTCTGTAGCAGGTACTTTACATAGAGCTGTGTGTACCCCCGGTTGCAGCTGCTGCTGCTGGTAATAGACATAGGCAGAGAGTGTGAACTATTGGAGGACAACAAGCTGTAGATGTATCTGTGTCAGCGGTGTCAGCCTTGTTGTAGAGGCACAGCAAGGGTGAGGGTACCCTTTACACTCCAATTAAGGCATGTGTTTAAGGTACATATGTTAAGCAACTGTGTCAATAACAGAGTACTAGGTGACATATAGTAATGCTATACGGATATGCAAAGTGTGTCTCTACCTGCAGACGTGTGACTTCCAGCACTGAAAAGCAGTTATTTAATTTGCAATGCTTTGTGTGGATAATGAGTGCATTCAGTAATTGCTGTCGTCACAATAATGTAATTGAAATGCAACACAACATTGGATTTGAGCCAAGGATTGTGGGTGGCAAAATGTACTGTATGCTGGGCATTTAACAGACTGAGCTACTGAGTCACTGCTACAGTAGGTGTATTTGCAAGATATATGTGCACATATACAGGCTGTATGTCCCAGATGAACATGTATTTTGCAATGAATGCCTTAACAGGCGACTTTCTACATGTTGCTGATAAAAGGGCACATTTACCTGTTATCACAGGCCTCAGTTACATCCATTATCATGAGGTTGGCCAGCATGTCCTAAATGCAGCACAGGTGGCGGTCTTAGCCACGGTGGACTATCCTGCACACCAAGACTGGCAGCTCAGCCCAGATGATACATTCCCCTCCACCACCACTCCCATAGGGGGACGATCCCCCATCCTGTGAGACAGCACTACCCAATGCCACAGGTATTGCAGGGGCAGCAGAGGGGGCACCACAGGTCTTGGCTTCAGATGTGCTGCAACCCAGTGCCATGGCCGGTTGAGGTAAGGTAGGGGAATCAACCAGAACCAGCCTACCTTGACGTGCTGTGATAATTGAGGTATAGCAATAAGTTGTGGTTAGTTATGAACAGATCATTGTTAGTATTAACAACATGAAACATCATATTAATTAGCCCAAATACATAGCAATGTATATTATGTATGACGCAGCAAGAAATAACAGAACAGTCAGTGTGTTAACAAGATGCCAGTAACAGTTAAAATATAAGGGCAACCAAACAATTAATTTAACAAGATATGTTAATATGAAAGCATAGTAACACAACAATAATAAACCACATTTCCCAAAATATGCTTATTTTAACAAAATATGTTAATAGTAAACCATAATCCATAACAATATTAAATACATGCAGATAATGGGTGGAGAGAGAAAAATAGTCCATTAGTGACATTGCAGATTATATCCCTGAAAACAGTGGCAATATTAACCCTACAAGTGTGTGTTGTCAGTTTTGTGTACAATGACCACAAGTCTCCTATAGGTGATGCAGCACATACATCCCTCTCAAGCTGTTTTATGGGACAGTATGGGCCAAGCAATAACAAATGCAGGTACACAACTCGACAGAACACTTGCACATCATGTGGACTTACATAACTGCCAAGATGTTCTGTAAGCAGATTTGGTTATTCGTGTGACAGACGGATTACACAATATTAATTACAGTACAAGAAACTGAGACACTTCATAAACTAGACAGCTGTCATGCCTTAGTTGCCAGGCTTGGGAACAGAACCTATTAGCTGTGACTGCAGGGGACATCTGCAAATAATGTAATAAGTGACTGAAGCAACATAATACAGACATGCAAGGAATACAGCCATACTGGAAGTAGATATATTTATTTATGAATCAACAATGCTGGTAAACACGTTTTTCTTATTGATTTTAAAACTCTGTGAAATCTAAACACAATATCTACTCATAATATGGGCTACCTCACTCATATACCTTTTGTTCCTGGAGAGATAGAAAATGTGAGCTGCGTGACTGATAGTGCTGGAGGTAACCTTGAACCATAGTATGAGTTGAGCAATACAAGTTACAAGACATTCTTTTCACATTCTAGAACTATTACAGTGTTATAACTGACTGTAGTGACAGTAGAACACACACGCAGGGAATACAACCATACTGCATATATTAAAGCAGTGTTATTTTAGTATCAACAATGCTGGTGAACATTTTGCATTGTTATTGCTTTGAAATATCTGTGAAGTACACACACAATATCTGCCCATGGAGTAGGGTTGCCAACTTTTCATGTCAAGAATTCTGGACATGTACGTGAAAACAAAATCCGTGCAGAATAGAGGTGTGTGTTTAACCTCCCTCAAGGGAACTGTCGTATAATATTACTGTGCACAATCAATCATATTCTTGTGTTCTGCAATATCAGTGACAGTGCCCCTTAATTCTGGACTTCCAGAAAAAATCTGGACAGTTAGAAAACCTACCATGGAGTGGGCTACCTCACCCATATACCTTTATTACTTGAAGTAGGAGGAACAGAGGGCATTATGTGACCGATATTGGCCTGGAGACAGCCTTGGACACTAGTATGAGTTAAGCAATAAGTTTGCAGGCCATTAGTTCATAGCTTCATAGTTTCATAGGTATTAACTAGGCTAATGATTATCCCTAATCTCTGACAAGTTCTACTACCCTTGATAAGTGTAAACATGGGCCTGGGAGATGAACCATTTGCAGGTTACCTGTGTCCATTAGAGAAATAGGTGCCAAACTAGAGATGAATTTCCAGTTTCCCATCCAATTGTCGCAGATCCACTTGAACTGGTTTAGGGAGGAACTCTGCTTCACATGGATGGGGTGCCTGTTCCATAGACAGGATAGTCTCTGAGATACATACCTATCTCTCCAGCAGTTTCCAGTTATATCACAGTCAAGGTTTAAGTCTTTAGAATGGATAATTCTGGTGCAGTTTGTTTTGTGGATATGCAGAAGGTTCATCAGAGTGAGGACTGATAATGCCCTGTATGCCATGCAAAGATCTCCCCTCAAAAGCCTGTAGGAGACAGAATACAGGGATAGGGCCTAGAGGAGGTCTGCATAGGACATATTATTTATGCCCTGTATTCTTTTAGTAAGGAACCTCTGTGGATGTTCCAGTTGCTGGATATGCCTGGTTAGGTACATACCAAAAGGGGCATTGTGCTCAATGATAGGTCTGATGAATGCCGAATGCAGTGGAACAATGACTTCCTTGGCCTTAGATGCTGTACCTTTGTTTATAAATTGCACAACATAGAATGACATATCATGATCAAAGGCGAGATTACTATCTATGTGTGTCCCTAAGTCCCTGACTACTGGGTCAACTGTAAGAGGTTTGTTCTCAGTATGATAGTTACCAGGGATGGATGACTTCCCAAAGGATACTATTATGCATTTCTTGGCATTTATTTTTTAGTCCATGGCTCTGACATTTTGTCTGTGTCAGCCCCTCCTGGAAAACATTTATGTCAGTGTGAGATTCGATGACAGCTCCTAATTTGCAATCATTTGCAAATGTAGTCAGCCAGAGACCACTGACATTGGCCTTGACTTCTGAGAAGTAAATGCCAAAAAGGAGTGGTCCAAGGACTGATCCCTGAGGGACTCCACTTGTGACTGGCCTCTGTAGAGGTGGACTCCCCAATTCTAACTTCCTGGGTCCTGTCTGTGAGCCAGTCGGCTATCCATCAGGTAACCTCTTGAGTGTGTCAACAATGCCTGAGTGGGGTATTGTGTCAAATGCCTTGGCCAGGTCAAGGTAGGCAGTGTGAACAATGTTGCCCTCATCCATTGCTTTGGTGACCTTCTCAAAGAAGAAGTCCATCAGTTTGAGTAGGCATAATCTGCCCTTGACAAATCCAATCTGGGTTGTGTCCATTGTCTGGAGGTTTACTATATCTCTATTGATCATCTCCCTGATAATTTTTTCCATGGCTTTACATATAAGACTAGTTTGACTTATGGGTCTGTAATTTCCAGGATCTGTAGATGACCAAATTTTGTGCAGAGGGGATGACTGTTGCCTTTCTCCATTCATGAGGCATGAAACCTGTTTAGAGGCTACAGTTAAATAGTAATTCCAGAGGCCCTGATAGGGCATGTTTCATGCTATTTAGAAGGCATCCTGGGATATTGTCTGGGCCCACTGATGCAGTATTCCTGGTCTTAGAGAGAGCATTAAGGACCTGTTCCCTAGTGATATTAGGTGGGGTTATATTTGATGATCTTTCCTGAGGGAAGGTTGAGGGGGAGAGAGGAGTAATGTTTTGCATTACACAGCTATTGCATTTTACAGCTATTACAGTGGTACAACTGACTGCAGCAACCTTACCATAGACAAGCAATGCATACAGCTCTACTGCCATGGTTATGGCAACACAATGCTGTTGAACACCATTTTGCTTACTGTTATTGGTATTGCTTATTGTTTATTGAACTTCAGCTGTTATTGTTCATAGGTTCACAGGTTCATAGGTAGGTACTAGGCTATCGGCCCAAGGGCCTTGGTAAGCCTAGCCAACAAGGTTCCCTGGCCTACGCCACCCAAGAAAGTTATTTTCTTGTGCCCCTGCTGTGCAGAGTCACTGAAGTGATCCCTGGGGTGTATTTCCTGTTTCCCATCCACTTATCAAGATTTTTCTTGAAGAGTGCTAAAGAGGAACTTTGCTTCACATAGATGGGTAGCTTGTTCCAGAGTATGGGAAGTCTCTGGGACAGGAATCTATCCCTCCAGCATGTCCTGTTTATTGTGGTGACAAGGTTTAGGTCCTTAGAGAGTGTGTGTCTCAGAGGGATTGGAATTTCTTTAGGTGTAGCATGTCCAACAGCTCTGGGTTTGACATAGCTTTATATGTTAGGCAGAGATCACCTCAGAGTAGGCGATATGCTACGGAGTAAAGCTGGGGGTTTTTGAGATGGTCAGTGTAGGGCATCTGTTTGAGGGCAGCAATCCTCTTTGTGAGGTACATCTGTGGCTTTTCCAGCTGCTGCAGATGTCTTGTGAGGTACATTCCAAAAGGGGCGTTGTACTCTATAATGGGTTTAATGAGTGTCAAGAAGAGGGGAACAATGACCTCTTTTTTCCTAGATGAGAACCCTTTTGTGACGAGGTGTGCCACATAGAAGGATTTCCTAACTACTGTGGTGATGTGATTATCAAAGGAGAGACTACTGTCCACCTGGGTCCCCAGGTCTCTTATCACACATTCGGCATTAAGTAGACTGCCACCTATGTGGTAATATATGGGTACAGAGTTTTTACCAAAGGGGATAACAATGCACTTTTTGGCATTGAACTTGAGGCCATGGCTCTGACACCAGCCATCTGTTTCAGTGAGGCCCTTCTGTAGGGTGTCCACATCATTTGGGGACTCAACTATGGCTCCTAGTTTTCAGACATCTGCGAACTTATTAGCCAAAGGCCTTCTGTGTTAGTCTGTACTTTAAAGAAGTAGATACTAAACAGGAGAGGTCCCAGGACTGAACCCTGTGGTACTCCATGTGTCGCTGGTTTGAAGTCAAATTTGGAGTCTGCAACTTTTACAGTGTGGGTTCTTTCAGTGAGCCAATTGGCAACCCATCTTGTGACATAGGGATTTATACCTAGTTTAGTGAGTTTAGCTATAATTCCAGAATGAGGAATGGTGTTGAAAGCCTTGGCGAGGTCAAGATAGGCTGTGTGAACCAATTTACCCTCTTCTACAGCCTCAAAGAAGTCGATCAGATTCAGGAGGCATGATCTGCCTTTCCCAAACCTGAACTAGGTGAGGTCCAGAGTTTGGAGGTTACCAATGTCTTTATGAGTTCCATGAAGATATGTTCCATGGCCTTACAGACCTGGCTCATCAGGCTAATAGAGCGATAGTTCCCGGGATCAGTGGTGGCTCCCCCTTTGTGGAGTGGGATAACTATTGTGTGCGCCATTCAGTGGGCACAAAGCCTGATGTGAGACTATGATTGAACATTATGCTTAGGTGGGGAGCCAGTTCGTTCTGAAGTTCATGTAAAACGCAGCCCGGGATGTTGTCCGGTCCCATGGATGGTGTGTATTTGGCTTTAGAGAGTGCAGCTTTTACCTGCGTAGTTGTGATTACAGCGACTCTGCATTCTTCCTGTATAGATATGGGCCCTTTAGGGGGTGAGAGGGGGGTAAAGTTAGCACTGAACCTATCTGTTAGGACATTGGCAATATCAGTTGGTTCTGTAATTTTCATGCCATTGTGCTGTAGCTCAGAGCAGATCTGGGTGTTGCCATTGAGATTCTTGACATAGCTATAGAATGTTTTGTGGTTGTCCCTAGAATCAGTGGCGATTTTGTTTTCGTAGCTTGCTTTGGAGGATCTTATAAGGGATCTCAGCTTCTTACTGAGGCTGACCAGGGAACTCCTCCACTCATGAGATTTTACACTCTTTTGCAACAGTTTCAGCCTTCTATTGTAGAGTTTGTTTATGGCAGTGGACCACCAGATTGGCTTCCTTTTTTGGAGGATAGCCTCTTCATTCTGTTTGGGATAGCACGATCCATGCACTCGTGTAAGTGCTTATAGAGTGCATCTGTGTAGGATTCAGCAGTAGTAACTGTATTGTCCATCTGCATGGGTGTCATGAAGTTCGCCACTTCTGTCTTAAGAAGCTTGAAATTGGCTATGGAGAACATTTTTTTCCATGATTTCCATAATGGGTGGTGGGGACAGGATGTGGATATCTAGGGTGATTAGCTTATGGTCGGATCTGGCCAATGAGAAGTTGACTGCAGGTGTGGAACATCGGTCACTTATGTTGGTAATGACTACATCTAGGATATTGTTGCTCCTGGTGGGGGTGTGGATAAGTTGATCCAGGGCATTGGAATTTATGAATTCCAGAAAGCGTTGAGCGGAGGTGTTGGTAGATGAGTAGTTTTCCCAGTTAATGGTGGGGTAGTTGAAATTGCCCATTATTAGGGTGTTTGGTTGAACCCTAATATTTTCCAGTATATCAAGAAAAGAGGAGTGGGAATCCTGGGGCATGAGGGGGGATTTGTAGCAAGCTACAATTTGGATTGCAGTTTTGACTAGAGTTAGTTGCACTTGGATAACCTTGGATGCATTATGCTGAGCAACTAGCCTGAAGGTGTGGATATCCTTAATGAATATGGACACACCTCCACCTTTGGTGTTCCTGTCCAGGTTAGGTGGCCAAAAAGTGTGGTATGAGTTATAGCCTGGTAATGCAGGGGTGCTCTCTGGAGCCTAGAACCAGGTCTAAGTCACTGCACAGATATTGATGTTCTCCATTTTAAGGAGTGCCTCGAGGGAGTGCATTTTGAGGTTTAGACTTCTACCACTGAGTAGCATTACCTCAATTTCCTGTTATGGTGGTGAATTTGTCATTTGAACCTTGCCTAAAAAAGGCACTATAGGGGCAGTAAGAGCCTTAGCCAGTATCTGGAATCCCAGGGGTGACAGGTACAGGCCATCTCTGGCAAAGCATCATGGTCTGTCGACCATGTCATCCCAGGCAGATACTGGATCCCCTTAGAATGACACCAGAAGCTTAGCCAATTGTTGAAGTCAATCATTTTGTCCTTGTACTGCGGTATCATTCTGGGTGATGGCAGGATGCTACTCACGGCTAGGGTCATACATGCCTGGGCTACAAGTTCAGAGAGCTCTTCCATGTATCTTTTCATATAGTCCAGGGAGGTGTGTCTCAGGTCATTCACACCAACATGGACAATGACATAGTCATATTTGTACTTGTTGTGGCGTGACCCGAGTGCATGAGTTATGTGGCGGATCCTGTCACCCAACAGGCACTTGACAGTAACCTTCTCCTTGTTTAGCCTGGTGAGTGGGACATCAGTGTGCCTGACTATAGAATCACCTATGACTAGTGTGTTGGGTACGTGGGCTGTGGTTGAGTGGCATACTGATTCTGTGGGCTATGTATCATTTGGGTTGTGTTGGGGGGTGGAGGTTGCTTGTGTTTCTGCTTTGGAGGTCTCTGTTTCTTGAGCAGATTATTGCTGAGAGCCTCTGTGAATATTTTTGTGTTTCTATGTGTGGAATTTGGTGGTGTAGGTTTAGTGGGACTATGTGATGAGTGTTGTGTGGTGCAAGAGTTTACCTTCTTCTCTTGACTGTCAAGTTCAGTCTTGGTTGGAGAGAGCTTTACCTCCAGTTTGGCTAGATAAGTCCATCTCTTGCAGGTTGTGGTGTTGGGTGGTAGGAGGAGAGGGTTGTCTGTGTACATGAGGCAATTGCTACATTACCGCAAGATGTCCAGATTCATCAGATTGACAGGGGAAAACACTGGGAGCTGACCCTTGGACATACCTGAATAAAAAAATACTTTCCTCTAGACAAGTGAGGAAAGTGAGTACAAAAACTGTGATCCTCTAGGTAAAGAGGTAGGTTGAGTGCTGTAGTAATTTGTAGCTTATTAAGTGCTAACAAATTCTGAACAAGTGCTGGGCATGAATAAGCAAATTCAAGTGCTAAAACTAAGAGTTCATGTATTGCACTGCAGCTCTAATTGCCCATTTCTTTCACTACAGGTCTACTTGCCCATTTATTGCAGTACAGTTTTTCTCATGTACACTTTATTGCAGTATATGCTTTAGTCTTTCTTGCTTATTGCACTACAGTTGGCACACTAAATCCATACTTACCACACTCACAGTGCATTCTGGCCAGGCACCCAGCATGGGACTCGACATTATGAGCCCTCTCAGCTGCAGCTGTTGGGAGGGAAGCACACCATTATGTATGCCGGTTTTGCAGACATTCAGTTTGCATTTTGGTTAGACAGAGGAAGATATACTTACATACTTGTGGGGCATTTTCATCCCAAACTTCCTGGACCCATGTGTCCAAGGTTTCCCTCTTCAACCTTTTCAAGTCGTCATGGTGGGGATGACACTGCTCACCAGTGTGGGGAATACCAGTAACACTGGTGAGTTCCCTGGCCAAACAGTCCCAGACCTCCGCCTTACACTCTGAGCCCTGGAATCTGACAGGATTCATGGTTTTTAACAAGGAGCCTGACCATGACCCTGGACTCCTGAATACCCCACCTCTGCACCAAAAAGCACACACCTTCATCAACACCACCAGCCATACCAACAGTTGATTGAACTCCAATGAATGATCCAGAATATCTGCCTATTGGTCTTAATATAGGCTGTTTTCCCACCCTTACACGTCATTGAACAACATTCAAAAAAGTGCTGCATCACTTAGCAGCACACAAACCAGCTAAGTGAAGCCATGCAGCATGAAAACTTGTGGAACCGTAGTTTTAGCAAGACTTAACACTTAGCATGTTTATGCACTGCTTAGCATGAATGAGCACTACTTAGCAAAGCACAGCAGTGCCAAAATTCACAACAGTTTAATAAAATTAAACAAAAATATTACATTCATTTACAGACATATTCTGCCTGTTATGAACTCGAACCCAGGACCTACTACACATAAGACTGTAATTCTACCCATGTAGCTAGTTGGATGTTATAAAAACTAGTATACCTTCACATATACTACTAGGCTACCTGTTAGCATTGCTGAGCAACGTTCCACACCTCGCAAACACGCTTTAACACCCTATAAATAAATAATTAATTACATCCGGTTTCTTTTTTTAGATGTCTGGAAGGTGTCAACCATGCATTTATAAGCTCCGCTCAGCTCTGCTGTGTGCTGCACCTCACTGTGTAAACAAAAATTGAAAAGAAAAAGAAAAAAAAATTAATTATGATAATTAATTACATCCAGTTTCTATTTTAGATGTCTAGCAGGTGTCAGCTGACTGTAAGTCAGTGCGTCTTGGCATTCCTGCACTCTGCGCCGTGCAAGCATGCAGTTAAAAATAATGTAAAAAAAAAACATATAACATCATAAAAATGACATATACATTTGACATACTTTACAACATTACAACAGTGGTGGGGAACATTACAGGGAGCCTCACACCCATCTGCAGCTACAGATAGCCACTACCCCTCTCTCTACACTGATTTAGTATCCATGCTCCTCAGCTCTCCCTAGGTCGCGGGCCATCAATAATTTGCATGGCACGCTGCCAAAGGGGAAATGTGGTGGTGTACACATGCACATTTTGTGTAGAATCTGCGCTGTGCCTACACAGATTTTATTACATCCTGGGGATGATCTACTTTTAACAAAGCCAAACTGCTGGTGGTCAAGTTTTAGAACATTTTTAATTTTGCAGTTTATCATGTCAGTGTATGACCCATTTCATGTCCTTACAGATGAGGCTCATCAGACTAATAGGTCTGTAGTTTCTGGGGTTCCATTGTATCATTGTATTCATTGAACATAGACTGGGAACATTACTCAAGCCCCAACACCCTAGCCCAAAGGTTCCTAGAATTCATAAACTCAAATGCAATGGAACAACTAGTCACCATTCTAGCCTGATCATCACAAACATGGGGACAAAATGCGACCATAAATTAATCTCACTGGAAATCCACATCCCCCCCCCCCCCCCCACAAAAGAAGACCACAGAACTTCTCAGGTGTCTCTGATCAGTACTAGCAAAAACTATGATCACTCATAAAATCATCCAAGGCCAACTTTTGAGAGAAAATCACTGCCTTTTTTGGTCGACTTTTGAAAACAGTCACTAAAGGCTTGATGAAGGACAGAACCCACAGGGTCAGAGTTGCTGCATTTACTTTTCCCAAGTACAAGGCAAACAGGAGGATTTAGATGAACAGTGCAGATGACACTGCTGCAAACTGGGTAATTGATACTATGGACACACAAAACACAAACATCCTTCAGAGAGGCCTCTAAATGGATAAAAATGTATAGTCATACCCTTTGGGCCATTAAGTACGAAGAGGTAATAATCAGGGACCTAGGGAGGTTGGTTGACAGTAAACCTCTCATTGACACTCCACATTGCCAAAGTGGTTAGGAAAAATATTTATTATATTGCCCACCTGGGTTTCACATCTAGATTCAGGCCAATGATTGAGTACAATGCCCCATTTGGGATGTATCTCAAAAGTTCCTCACCAAGAGGATAAAGGGTCTTAAACATATGTCATATGCTGCCCGAAAAAAAAAAACTCCTATTCTTCAGTCATACCAAGGCCATGTCCAATCCTGAATTAATGGACATGCTCACCTCAGAAAAAAAAACCATCAGAGCCATGAGAAGAACAAGTGTTAAAACCTCAACACAGATCATTGGTCTTGTGTAATGGCATCATAATGTCTGTGTGCCATGCCTTCAGAACCAAGCCAGTGGTGAAGTTGAAGCTGAATACCTATAGAAATAGTATATCCATACATGATTAGTGCTGTTTTCCAGACAAGTATGTTATCAGGTTCAATGAAAGATGTATTTTTTTTTGTTATGTAAAGTATTCTTTTGTGATTATATGGGAATTTTGATATCCTTTGGAAGTTTCTATATTAAATTCCCGAAAGCCGACAATGTAGAATCTGACATTGTCGACACGAGAATAGCGAAACTGCAGAACATCGAACAAGTAAACGGAAATCTCAGTAAGGGGAGATTTCCATTTACTTTAGTATAGTGCGGTCTCTGAGTTGGTATATTTAAGTAGAGGGGGTGTGGGGGTGCAGGGGGGTTTGCCCCACTGCCTACACTGTTTAGTTTTTTTTGTTGTTTTTATTTTTTTTTTCTGAACATTTGATGTTTTAACAGTTCGATCACTAAAGGTCGACCTTTAGTGATTCGAACTGTTAAATATTCGATGTTCTAATATAGACCCCCTTTGGAATATGGGAGTTTTGTATGGCTATCCTATGGGTGAAATTTGCTCTGAATTTGACAGCTACAATATTTTCAATATCTACTGGATATGAGTACTTGTCAAAATCACTAAAGACGACAGAGCAAAAACAAAGCTGCAGTGTAAAAACAGTAATTTATTGAAAGATGAGCACTTTCACACCAAACATGGGTGCTTCTTCAGATCTATAAAATACCTTGAATTCAAAAAGTTATAAAGAAAAATAGCATTAGCCTAGAATGTGCTATTTGTTTCTATCTGCTTTTTAGATAATTGAAAGTATTTTATAATATCCATGTGTTGGCAAAGGTTTGCTCTGAATGGATACTTTGTTTTGTAGTATCTCATTTTGTGGATGTCATGTGATGTATACAATCATTTTGAATGGATGCTTTGTAGTGTTACCTTTCTATATAACTTTTTGAATTCAAGGTGTTTTATAGATCTGAAGAAGTGCCATATCTCTTACCGTCCTAGAGCAAGAAATCTGGTTAAAGCCATAAATAAAAGTGGGAAAAAGGCCTAAAAAAGGGACAATTTTTAAATATTGCTCTTACAACCTTAGAAGGTTGATTAAATAAGAGATTGCATTAAAATGAATTTTCTGAGGGGTATGAAGTTTGAAACTCAAATGTCTGTCATTATTTTCTAACTTCAATCTTTAATGATTTGCTATTAATTTGCTAGAAAACCACAATTTCATGAAAAACAGACCATAAATATGCGGCAAAAATCTGGACAGTTGAGAGGTATAAGAAGTGCCCGTGTTTGGCGTGAAAGTGCTCATCTTTCAATAAATTACCATTTTTATACTGCAACTGTGTTTTTGCCTTCTCATCTTTAGTGATTTGGGTTTTTTCTTTTGTTTATTGACTTGAAGACGTTTATCCATACTCTGGTGATTTTTGCTGGTCGTCTGCAAACTTGGTTAGCCACAAGCCTTTTGTCTTTGTCTGGACCTCTGAGAAGTAGATGTCAAACAGCATGGGTCCCAGGACAGATCCCTGGGGAACTCTACTATTGACAGGTCTGCTATCAGAGGTGGAGGTATCTACTTTGACTTTGAGTGTCCTGTCAGTGAGCCAGTTAGCTACCCACCTGATGAGATAGGGATTTACGCCAAGTTGTGTTAGCTTTTTGATGATGCCCGAGTGGGGGATTGTGTCAAAGGGCTTGGCCAAGTCAAGATAAGCTGTATGCACCGACTTTCCCTCATCCAGGGTGTTGGTGGCAGTCACAAAGAAGTCAACCAGGTTCAACAGGTAAGATCTGCCCTTGACTGGGTGGGGTCAAGTGCATGGAGATTTCCTATGTCCTTGTTTATTAGATCCATAATAATACATTCCATGGCTTTACAGATCAGACTTGCCAAGCTAATGGGGAGATAGTTTTCAGGGTCAGTAGTGGCACCACCTTTGTGCAAGGGGAAGACAATGGCAGTTCTTCACTCTGCTGGAATGAATCCTGTACTTAGGCTGTGGTTGAATAGGGTGCTCAATGGCGAAGCCAGTTCTTGCTGGAGATGGTGCAGAATACATCCTGGGATACTATCAGGTACCATGGAAGCTGTGTTATTTGCCTTAGATTGGGCCTTTACCACTTGATCTATGGAGATGTGAGGTGCAGGACAAGCATCAGGTATATCAAAAGGGCTTTTAGGGGGGACGGGGGGGTGTTTATGCTGAACCTATCTGCTAGCAGGTTGGCTAAGTCAACAGGAGCAGTGTAAGTGATACTGTTAAGTTAAGTACTAATTTGGATCAAACTTTCACTTTGCCATGGAGGTTCCTGACATAACTGAAGAAGACTTTATGGTTTCTCTTTGTTTCGGAGGCTAGTTTTGATTCATAATTGGCCTTGGAGGTTTTCACAAGTGATCTAATTTGCTTGTTGAGTCTATGGAGGGAGTTTTTACAATTTGTAATTTATTCATTTTTATCCTTGGGCAACAGTTTCTCCCTTTTGTTGTAAAGCCTGTTAATAATGGATGTCCACCAAACATGTTTGTGTTTACTTGGGAAGCAGGTTTTAGTTCTATTGGGTATGGCTGAGTCCATGCAGTTGTACAGGTGCTTGTATACTGCAATGGTGTACTGTTCAGCATAGATGTCTGCATCCTCTGAGGGTGCTGGTGGTGTAAAGCTGCAGATACCCTCCCTTAAGAGGTTGTAGTCAGCTTTTAAGGACGTTTTTTAGCTTGATTAGTGCATTAAAACTGATGAGACTCCACCACCCTTAGTATTCCTGACCTCATTTTGGGGTTGGAATGTGTGGAATGAGGTATAGCCTGGTAAGGCAGGGGTGCTCTCTGCAGCCCTGAACCAAGTGACTGCACAGAAATTGACATCTTCTAGGGCAAGGATAGCTTCCAGTGAGTCCATTTTCAGGTTAAGGCTCCTAGCGTTAAGCAGCATGACCTTCAGTTTGCTTTTTGACAGATCTTTTATGTTGTAAGGTTTGCCTTTGAGACATTGCCTAAAAAAGGCACAATGGGGGAGGTGGGAGCCTTGGCCAGGATCCAGTAACACAGTGGTGACAGGTGAAGGGCATCTGTGGCAAAGCATAAATAAATTTTTTAACAATCTGTATATTCTACAGATGTATTTTATCACATGGCTTTTAGCTATGATGCACATTTTATCTGATTTTTGATTGGATGTTTTAGTGTTTAAAAATGTAACTGCTATTCTATCTTTGTTGGTCTGATAAAGCGGATGTTATTCTGAGAAAGTGCTTACCTACTACAATAAAGGACATACTGATTTTCACTGCTGTGTGGAACCAGATTATTTTTCTTTTTCTTGTATTCTCTGGTTTTTGCATCTGATTCCTTATTTGGTTCAAGGACTGTTTGCGATAGATGCTGGATCCCCTTGGAATGACACCAGAAACTAAGCCAGTTGTTGAAGTCAATTATTTTTTGTTGGTATTGTGGTATCATTCTTGGTGAAGGTAGGTTGCTGCTTAGGGCTAGGGTCATACCTGCCTGGAACACATACTCTGAGAGCTCAGTCATGTCTCTCTTCATATAGTCCAGGGAGATATATCTCAAGTCATTCATACCAGCATGGACAATGACAGAGTCATGCTTATACAGTAGTTGTTATGGGGAGACTTAAGTGCGTGCATGATGTGGTGGAGTCTGGCACCAGACAGACAACTGACCTGACCTTCTCCTTGTTGAGCCTGGTGAGGGGGACACTGGTGTGTCTCGCAACTGAGTCACCAATGATTAGTGTGTTTGGTTTGTTTAATGTTTTGGCTTATGGACTGTGTTTGTGAGACACTGTTGTGTTGTCTGCTCTGTGTGATGTGCTTGATATTGTTTATGGAATGTTTGTGCATGTGTTTTGGAGGTCTCTGCTGCTTAGGTAAGTTTTTATTGAGGACCTCTGCATAGGTGTGTGTGTTGTGCTTGGTTATGTGATGTGAGTGGCATGGTGTTTGTGCTGGCAATCTCCTCTTTGTCAGGAGTACTGACTGTGGCACGAGAG
Organism: Protopterus annectens; assembly: GCF_019279795.1. Classification (NCBI taxonomy): domain Eukaryota; kingdom Metazoa; phylum Chordata; order Ceratodontiformes; family Protopteridae; genus Protopterus; species Protopterus annectens. The sequence goes on from NC_056735.1 coordinate 123,857,049, forward strand.
AGCATGGACTGCAGGTTACTAATATATATGCATTTTTCACAGGTGGAAGAATTATGGGCTAGGAGAAGAGACCTGACAGTAAACATGAGGCAGTTGCTACACTGTCTCAGTATGCCCATGTCGACCAGGCTGGCAGGAGAAACCGATGGGAATTGTCCGGACATAGTGTTCTGAATGCTTGGGTGGACTTATGGGGAGAGGGTTTTGATAAGGGTTTGTCCACAACAGTGTAGACCACAAGAGCCTTCTTAAATATAAAGTAACTGGCCTGAAGCACAAGTGCTAAATCCAAAGATAAGATGCTTAGAATAACTGATACAGTAAATTTAATCAGGCTACTAACAAGTAGTAATACATGCAGCAGAATAAAATCACTTGAACACTTAATAGCATACAGCAAATATAAGGTAATAAAGTAGGAAGAACACAATTACAGTAAAAGCAGCTGAATAAAGTGTCATTTTTTTAAAGTGGAGAGGGAGGAAACAGAAAATAGTTCAAGATTAAGGAACTAAGGGGGTTAGCCTTCCCAAATGCTGTTTCTGTACTTGGTACACTGAGCTGATGAGATAGGACAGAGAGAAGTGTCCAAAGTCAAAGAAGAAAGGGGGTAGCCTACCCAAATGATCTCACTGCACTAACTTTGAGTGATCAAATAAGACTGGCCTGGGAGGAGTGACCAAAATCAGATTTAGAGCAGAGATGGGCAATTCCAAACCCACACTATGGAGAAAGGGTGGGAAAAACAAACAGTGTAGACAACAAAAGACAGAACAATAAAGTAAATACATAAATACAGTATAGTGCAAATTGAGTGCAAAAAAGTGTGCTCATCATGTTGGTATATTAGATGGCAGTAGAATCCAACACAGCCAGGAGTTTCGCTCTGCTATATCAGTTCTGCACAAATTCACAAAAAAGACATCTGTACTAGAAGTACAACACAGAAAATACACCTCAGGCAATGGCTAACACCTAAGATGGGCTGGCTCAATAGAAAGCAAACATAACCCCCACCTGAAACTAGCTACTGAGCTACCCTGAGATGCAAACAGTGCAGACAACAAAGGACAAAAACAATAAAGCAAATATATAAAAACAGTACAGTGCTAATCGAGTGCAAAAAAGTGTACTTATCAGTTTGGTATATCAGAAGGCAAATAATCACCCCTGCCATGTTTTGAACCCGAGCCCCTGCCAATCTGCTTTGGTTATTTTACCACATCTCCATCATTTAGAGATTCCTGAGTTACTACATTTTGATATTTGGAATAGTGTAATAAAACTTATGTGAGTATATTTCCATGTGAAAGTTTTCCATTATAAACTTGTGGATGATAAACCTATAGATTTTAATATCAAAATTCTGTTTTTTCCCATTGGATAGATCTTCAATAAAACTTCTTTGAAAAGTTTTTATTCTTGACATTGCTTTGTGAGTGTTTAGTTTTGCTGTATATTCTAAGAAGCTTTTTTCCTTTTATTATATTGTTTATTAAAGCATGTGTTTGCCCTTGAACTTCCCCTTTTGCTTGGTTATGGCAGGAGCTGCCAGGTTAATATATTTATCTAAGTGGGCAAACACTTTATTTGCGTAGCTACTAGCCATGGCAACATTTTATTGGTTATAGTTATACCTGAATTTGTAGACTAAATCATATAATTGCGGAGTGTTAGTATGTTTAAGGTATTTGAATATTGTGATAGTTACATCTGATGGTTTGGAGACTTTGAAGGAGAAGATTATTAGTTTGTGCTCAGATGTAACTAAAGAAAGGAATACAAGTAGGGTAATGCATATTTATGTTATATTTGTAAGTACCAAGTCAAGAATATTTTAACTTAGAGAGGGTTCTCTGATGATTTGGTCCATTAAGTTCTTGTTTATGAAATCAAAGAATTGGGCATAGCCACATTTGAGGTATAGGTATCCCAGTTTATTGGAAGGTAGATAAAGTCTCCCAGGGTGCTGGGCTCCTGTGTATTTAAAGTTCATCTAAAATAATTAGGAATTGAACAAAAGTTTTCAGTGGGCGCCAAGGGTGTCCTGCCACATGTTAAGATCTCATAGCTGGTTTTATTTAGGGTGAATATAGTTTTGACATTACTTATGTGCTTCACATCATGTAAAGTGCTGGTGTTAATTCCTATATTTGTCAATTTGAAGTGGAAGTGACTACTGCAAAAGCAGCTGCACTTATTATTTGAATTATATGTTACACGTCATGCAGATATTGCAGGGGTTATAGCGTATAAGTTATTCATATCTAAAGTGGAGCACATGCTCTAAATAGAGGTCTAGTTTGTGGTTTTCTTACTTTAAGTATGTAATGTGAGGCCATCATGTGTGGATGCTGTTATGAATGTTTACGTTTGTTGAAGAGGAGATGACTGAGGAATGTGGATCGGAGGAGAATAAAGCAGGACACATCTGTGGCTCACTGCACGAGTCAATCAGGATGCTCATGCAAAGAAGCAACACCCTGACTTTTACAGAAGACCAGAACTTAAAAGAGAGAAACATTTTTTTCAAGACTACCACCATGAAAAACTTTTCAAAAGCAAACTTCACGTTACTTAAGACTGAGGTGGAAAGTTTCAAAGCCGCCATGCTAAAGGATAACGCTGTCCAAGCTGCAAAATCCTTTACTAATGCATTCTACGTGCACCTACCAGAATGCATGGATCATGCTATCCCAAGCAAAACCAAGACTCACTCATCCAAGAAAAGGAAACCAGTCTGGTGGACCCCTGCCATAAAAAAAGCTATACAACAGAAGGAGGAAACTAGTACATCAAAGAGTAAAATCCCAAGAAGGGAAGAAATCCCTGATCAGTATCAGCAAGAAACTATGATCCCTCATAAAATCATCCAGGCTAGCTTCAAAAGAAAAATTTCCTTCAAAGATAACCACAAGGCATTCTTTGGCTATGTCAAGAATCTAAGTGGCAATGCTTAGATCTGCTTGGAGTTAGTGCAGAAAGGCACAAAATACTGAACTGACCAATATCGCCAACATCCTGGCAGACAGGTTCAATGCAAACTTCACCCCCCCTTTCAACCCCAAAAAGGCCCATAATCATACCAGAAGAATGTAGAGCCCCTGAAATCACAAACACATGGGTTAAAACAGCCCTCTCTAAAGCCAAAAACACAGCATCAATGGGACCAGATGGTGTCCCAGGCTGCGTCCTACATGAGCTCAAAGATGAACTAACTCCTCACCTAAACACACTGTTCAAACTCAGCCTCTCCACAGGCTACATACCCATAGAGTGGCGCACAGCAACAGTTATTCCACTCCACAAAGGTGGAGCCACAACAGTCCCCAGGAACTATCGCCCTATAAGCCTGACTAGTTTGATCTGCAAGGCTATGGAGTGCATCATCATGGAACTCATTAACAGAGACATTGGGAACCTCCAAACACTGGACCCTACCCAGTTCAGCTTTGTTAAGGGCAGATCATGCCTCCTAAACCTGGTGGACTTCTTTGAGACAGTTACCAAGGCTATAGACATGGGAAAGGTGGTACACACAGCCTACCTAGACCTCACAAAGGCCTTCAACACCATTCCCCATTCTGGTATTGTAGACAAGCTCACCAGCCTGAACATAAACCCCTATGTCACAAGATGGGTTGCCAACTGGCTCATGGACAGAACCCACATGGCGAGAGTTGAGGGAGCTAGGTCCGACTCTAAACCGGTTACAAGTGGAATTCCCCAGGGTTCAGTCCTAGGACCCCTCCTGTTCAGCATATACTTCTTAGAGGTACAGGCAAGCACAGGAGGACTATGGCTGACCAAATTCACAGACGACTGCAAGCTAGGGGCTATAACTGACTCTCCGGCTGACACAGATATCCTCCAAAAGGGTCTGACTGAGACGGATACCTGGTGTCAAAATCATGGCCTCAAGCTAAATGCCAAAAAGTGCATAGTCATCTCCTTTGGAAAAAACGAAGTACCCACAAACTACCACATAGGTGGTAGACCCCTAAATACAGAAGATGTAATAAGGGATCTGGGGACCCAAGCAGATATTAATCTCTCCTTTGATAATCACATTGACAAAGTGGTTAGAAAATCCTTTTATATGGCCCACATAATAATTACAAAAGGGTTCACATCCAGATCAAAAGAGGTCATTGTGCCCCTTTACTCATCACTCATCAGACCCATCATAGAGTACAACACCCCATTTGGGATGTACTTTACAAGACACCTGCAACAGCTGGAAAGACCACAGAAGTACCTCACTAAGAGGATCTCTGGCCTCAAACAGATGCCCTGTGCAGCTCGACTGAAGAAACTCCAGCTGTACTCGGTTGCATACCACCTACTCAGAGGTGATCTCCACCTGACATACAAGGCCATGTCCAACCCAGAATTGATGGACATGCTCCACCTAAAGAAAACCATATCCCTTTGAACCATATGGTCTAGGGATCTAAACCTCACCACAACAATAAATAGGATGTGCTTGAGGGATAGATGCCTATCTCGGAGACTTCCCATGCTTTGGAACAAGATTCCAGTCTACATTAGGCAGAGCTCCTCACTAACCCTCTTCAAAAGAAGTCTTGACAAGTGGATGGGAAACAGAAAGTTTATCCCGGGGATCACTTAAGTGGTTCTGCTGGACAGAGGCACAGAGAACTAATCTATTGGGGCAGCAAAAGCCAAAACATTCTGGCTAAGCTTATAAATGCCTTCGGGCAGATAGCCTAGTACCTACCTATGAACCTATGAACCTAAGAGAAGGACTGAGTAAAACAATGTGAAACGCAGGGAGATATTGTTTGTATAAATGAAATATACAATCACCAAAAGGTCCACAGAAGTATGGTGTAGATGAAATGCAAAACTCTATATGCCAGATGTGACTATAAGCACAAGAGGCAGAAGGCAGAAGTGTCCACCATTTAATAAGTTTTGCTGAGGATGGCATGGAAGAACATTTTTGTGAATATGTATAAAAAGAAAGACTATTGTTCTCCAAATAATTTAAATGTTGCTGAAAAGAAACATGCATAATTATGCATAATTACTCATACGTATTTCTTGTGTAGCTATGTCTGCTTCTCTTCATTTGGTTGTAAGTAGTAGTGCAAATGCTTGCCCTACTTAATGGGAAGCTGCATCCAACTTTCTGCTTTATAAATGGCCATGATGCTATAGGAGTATGTTGAGACTTATTTCAAGCCTCTGCTACATATTAATAAAAGCCTTTCCCTGATCACTCAATAGGAAATGTGTAGATATGCAAATGAAATATGTTGTGGTTAGCACCAGTTGCAGACCTGCAGCCTTGAAATCTTTTATGATGATTTGCCATTTTGGGTGGAATGAGAGGAGCATGATGTACCCTCTCATAGGCCACAGCATGCAAATCAGGACTATGTCTGGTATCTTTGATGTAGTTAAATAGGATATACTACATTTGTTATCTGCATTTGGCCTGACTGCATCTCTGGCTAGGTTATGAAGTGATTTTGCAAAGTTCACTTCATATGGGCTGGATAAATTTGGAGTGAGTGTACAGTCTGCTAACTGAGTATGCAACATTTGCAACATTTTTATTTGTGATCCTCTGTTGATTGGATTAGTCCCACTAGTCTAGTCACCTCTTTTCAGTGTAGACCCAAAGTGTTATTTATAATATTAGTGGAAATTTGGCCAAGCACTGGGGAATATTTTCTACTCTTTGGAGCTGCTAGATGGTATTAGACAGTTGCGACAGAAGCTAGGAAGAAGCTTAATGGAAGCAACATCATGCAGGAAGAAAGAAAAGCTATGGAGAGTTTGAAGGTAAAAGGTGAGAATTTGGAGAAAAAATGTGTTCAGTATGGAGCTTCAGAATGTAAACAAATATTTCTGTGTGGTGGATGTTACAGATGAGCAGTGTTTACCTATCTCCATGGAGAAGAAAATAAGTGAGTCTGTGGAAGTGGTGCAGATACAAAGAACTGGTGTCAGGAAAGTTTGCAGATGATGTTCTGTTAAGTATAATCAAGCAGTACGATCCTTGGGACAGTTTTACTGTTCGTAGCATTGTCACCTCACAGTAAGACGTTGTCCTGTTCGATTCTCAGCTAAAGCGTCTTCTGTGTGGAGACATGCATGAATGGGCGTACCTTCGTTGAAGGTTGTGCATCAAAGCAGGCAACTCGGTACGTAAAAATCTACTGCCAATCATTAGCGGACCGGAGTTCTGCTGTGGCAACCCCTAACCGGGAAAGGCCAAAAGATACAACAACAACAAGGGTGAGATGGCAGGTAACTGTTTCAGAAGTGCTAAGTATGAGAATGTGGAAAGGGAACTAGGTGGTATGGCGGCACAGAATGCAGCAGTTAAATATTATGCTGCATTACTCAGTGGTAAAAGAAAGTAAACAGGAAAACCACAACAAACAGAGAGGGTATCTGGTTTTGTGGCAGCAATAATGAAGTAACTAAAAAAATGCAGCAGTGACAGCAAGTTAAAGGAGGGCAGCAGCAACCTGCAAGTAAAACTGTTTAAAAAAAAGAAGAGATGACTAACTGTGAGGATAAGAACAAAAAATGACAAATAATAGACATATTATGTATGGGATCATTTGGTAACTGTGAAGCTCAAGAAATTCAGTCATTTATACATATTGAAAGGGAAACTTTTTGTCACTTAACATTTTAAACTGATGGACTGATGATGGAATTTCTGGAGGTATGTAACAAAAAGAAGGACATTTATCCATGCAACAATTATTTGTTTTCTAGTAGTAACTTAAATATTAAAAAATATTACTTTGCAGTTGAGAACTGATGAACTGGAAGAAGATGATATAAAATGCATGCAGGGTCTGTGTGAAGCTGTTGATAATATTGCTAGAGAAGAGAGAAACTGATGGAATGGATGGATGGTGGTAAATACAAAAAAAGCATGGTTTAACACTTGCCAGTTTTATTTGTGGCTGGTCATATAGGGACATTAAGATATGCTGGCAAGCCTAAATCATGTTGCCTTTGTGGAGACTTTTTTCATTTAATTAATGATTGTGACAAGGTACAATGTAACCAGTGTGGGGAGAAAGGACATATAGCAAGAAGCTGTGTACCTGAATGCAGGTTGTGTAAAAAATGGACACTTTTGAAGGAATCGTCTAGAGCAAATGATACATAAGGAAAAAGGAGTGTAAAAGCATGACAACATACACAAGGAAGACAACAAGAGCCTGGGGCAGAAGTTGAATTAGGTGTAGAAGAAGAAATAACATGGGGGGTGAGGAGAGAGTGCATGCAGGAAGAGATGTTAGGATAAGGGATTGATACTAATAATTTTTTGAAGTTTAGGCAATGAAAAATCTTATTTCTGAGGATCAAGGATTATTTGTATAAACCCAGGAAAATATTCAGTTGTGAAAGGGTAAAAATAAGAAAACAAGAATTTTTAAATATTTCCTGTAAACTTAAAAAGAATTATAGGCAACAATTTTAGTTTAGTTCAGTTAATGTGAACAGTATCGACACTGTAAAAAGGATAGGGATACTAGAATTGTATGTTAAATGTAATTTGGATGTTTTTCTGTTATAGGCTGTAAGATTCCTGACAAGTGAAGAAAGACTGCAAACAGAAAAAAATTGTAGGATGGAAATATAATATGAAACTTAAGAAAGTGAACATTGCTCTGAAGTGGTTGTGTTATGTAAAATAAAACAGTGAAGATACTAGATACAATGATGGTAAGACTGGGAAGGTTAACTGTTGAGGATATGAGGTGGAGAGAACACATTTTTAGAAATATAACATTATATGGCTTTACTATGGTAGGGTCGACCCCACTTAGTCGAAGTCCAGAGGCTGAGCGGTGACAATGTCGAACTCGACATTGTCGAAGTACGAATCTTGCCCCTATCTCGACGCATATTAAAGCCTGTTCTGAGGTCGAAGACGAGTCATATTTTGATAATGTCGGAATTTGACATTGTCGTTTTCATGGACGTGGGTCAACGATCCCATCATTCGATGGGGTCTGGTTCGACCCTACCACAGTAAACCCATTATATGCATAATATAACTTGCAAGGAAAGACAGAATCAGTTTCATCAAATGCTAGACTGTGGTGGTTTATATGAAAATTATAACTGCAGTGGACTTTAATTCTGATTTAAGGGAAATATAAAAAGAAAGGGAAATATGTAAAAATAGCGATAAAAGTGATAAAATGTGATAAATTATCTGTGTGGAACAAACATCAATGGACTTAAAGAAAGGGAAGCACTTGGATCTGAAATGTATTATTTTGTGTTACCGGAAGTGTTGGGTAGCAGATGATGATACAATTATGATGCGGCTTTTCTGACTATTTAGCAATGTGGATGAAGGTGTTGGAAGAAATGGACTATATTAACATAGGAAAGGGAATAAAAAGAATAAATGAAAAAATTATTGGATGAAGTTAGAGAGTCAGAAGTATTGCAGTTATGAACGTTCTATAAAAACTGGTCTCAATAGTGGAATGAATTTAAAAAGTATAACAACGGTATGTTTCAATGTCAGGCTAATGTAAGAAAGGAGGCAAAATTGAAGTTTGAGAAAATGTATAGAACTATCAGAAAATTTAGAGAATAATGCAAGAGAGAGTATTATGATACAGAAAAAAATGTAAACGAAATTGAAAAAGAATAAGGCATCACTATTTAGGCAGAGATATTAAGTACAAAAGAGAGGGTTGGATATGTCTGCTTATTTGGGTACATGTTAAAGGAGGTATAATGAGGGAAATGAAAAATGTAAAAGGGGGTGTAAAAAGAACAAAAAAAAATCTGAGTATTGTTGTACAGCATGTGGAAATATTTATAAGAGTAAAAAGAAGTAAAATAAGAGAGAATGAAAAGTAAAAAAAATCAGAATGATTAAGAAAGTATTTGAAAAAGAAATTGCTTTTAATATATTGGAGGAAGCACTTAGTTTTGATTCAGTATCAGGCCCAGATGGTATAGGGTATGTAATGTACAACAAATTAATGGATTGGTAGAGAAAGCATTCTGTAAATGTACATAGTGGATGGCTGAAGGAAGGGCTTGTTTATGAAGAGTTTGTAGTGTGATATTAAAATGTATATGGAAGAAAGATGAGGAGAATTAAATAAAATTTGGAGAGCCATCACACTGAATAACACAGATTATATTTTTATGAGACTAATACATGAGAATGGAAGGAAGACTGGGGGATATTATGGAAGCATATGTGGTATAAAGGTTCCACTTTATAATCTCGAAATACTGAAATCTCGAATTTCAGTATCCCAAGACCATAAAGTCGAACATTCCAAATCCCAAAACCCCAAAACCATGAAACACAAAATCACAAACATAAACATGCCATACACTACACAACACATACTTCATCCAACCCACATTACAACAAACCAACAAAACACACACCAACACAAAAACACACACCAACAAACCTACACCCCCCTGACTTATATATACTAACTCCGAGATTGCAGCAAACAGAAAAAGACAACAAACTCACCACAACACACTCTACAGTACCCTCACACACACACACACACACACACACACACACACACACACACACACACACACACACACACACACACACACACACACACACACACCCATATCACAAATATACAAACACCACCACTTTCAACATTTAAACACTCCTGCTGTTACCTGCCTACCCTAACCCACACATACAACTTCCAAACACACTCATATACTTTGAAACACATACCTAAAACTCAACAAAATACCCACTTACCTTACATACCAGCTAAATTCTCACACTACATGATACATTCTGCACACACTGCATCCAGCGTCAAATACCGGAATACCATAACCGCGAATTTGACATTTCTGGATGCGTGCTTATGAAGTTTCAGGATTTTGAAAATTCTACTTTATGGTCTCGGGATACTGAAATTTGAGATTTCAGTATTTTGAGATTATAAAGTAGAACTGGTATGAAAGAGAATGGGTGTCAGGAGTTATTTGTTGTGATAGACATTATGGATGATGTTATAAATAAAAGGGAGGATATAAAATGTATGTTAGGTGACATTAGCAAATCATTTGACATAGTAGGACATGATGTTTTGGGTGATGTTATGGAGAAGTATGGAATGGGTAATAGAATTAGGAGAGTGTGTATGTCAGCATATCAGTGTTAGTAAATTGGCGGCTGAGTAAAGAAATATGCATGAAGTGTGGTAAAAGACAAGGGTGTCCCATGAGTGGGATATTGTTTGCATTGATAATGAATACGATAGTGAGTGAAGTAGCTTATAAAATGAAAGATGCTAGATATATGACACAAAAGGAGGCAGTAATTCTCATAGTTTTGTTAGACAAAGACAGTATAGTTGTAGATGCTAAGACCAAAATATGAATGTGGAAAGTGTTGATTTGTCTGAATGGATGGTTAAAGGAAAAGGGAATGACCTTGAACAAAGATAAGTTAGGATTAGGGTGATGTGGTGAAAATCGTGTGTGTGTGTGTGTGTGTGTGTGTGTGTGTGTGTGTGTGTGTGTGTGTGTGTGTGTGTGTGTATTTTTCAATGAGGAAGTGTCTTTGCTTGGGATAAAATTTGGGGAAAATGATGTAGTTATACTGCAGTTGGTGGGTTTAATAAAATAAATAAAAGCAATATATCTTTTTTGGAGGATGTATAGTTTAGCATTCTGGAAAAAAAGGTTTGTCTGATGAGTTAAGTACTAATGAGAAAGTAGCATATATGTCAAATGTTTATATGATCCAGAAAATTTTGAAAAGGAAATTGTGTGTTCAAGCTTAAACCCAGTAAAATGGGTCATGTTGTATGTGAGTGAAGCTGAAGGGAAGTTTGGGTTACTAAATCCAGCAAATTATTTTGCTTATTTAAACTTGTATAGAGTATTAAAGTGGGTAAAGGAAGTGAATGAGAAATTAATATTGAGAATGTTTAAATATAATATAAAATATCCAGGGAGATAATGAGAATAAGAAAAATAAAAAACAAAATGTAAATATAGAAATTAAAAATCATTAAGAAAAAATACTAACAATGAAAATAAAAGTTGATGATACAGAGACAGATAGAAGGATGCGGTATGATAATGTGGTGAAACATTATTACGTAAATATGTGAAAAACGTACCAGAATAAGTGATTAAAGACATTAAAGTAAAGAAAAGTGGTGTGCCAAGATAGTAGAATGTCAATGTTTGCTATGGAGACTGGTAATTATCAAGTTACCAGTAAAGGAGAAAAAGAATGTTGGAGGAAGAAACAACAGGGCATGTTATTTTTAAACGTAAAAGAGTGGTGAAACATGGAAACATTTCTGAAGAATTTTTTTGAAAATATTAATGATATAAACAACATAGATATGAATGTGATTATGTAATATTTTTTTAATAAAAGATTCGATTCATTTTTGTTTAATGGGAAATGAATTTTGGCAGCTATATTGCAGAAAAGGAAATTATGAATTTGCAAGAAGGAGCTATGGAGGAATAGCAATGAGGAAGTTATAAGAAAATTATTAAATACCATATAGATAGATAGATAATATGTAAATAATGTCTTTATGTTATATCTAATAAAGTATCCCTATTCCTTTCAATAGGTGTTGGGGGATCTTTTACATCAACCTGAGCTACTACTAACTCAATCATTTAGGACCTTGGTTTAACATTTCATGCAAAGGCTGGCATACTCAGGAGTGCAGCAACCCAATCTTATGCTGCACTGCAGTTCCAGCAATCCATTTACCTAGTGTGAGAATCGAACCCCCAGCCTTTTGCATCAAAGGCAAGTGTGCTATCAGTTGTGTCACTGACACTTTAGTTATTATTTTGTTTATGTGTTTACTGGAAAACTTTGACTGGACGGAATTGTTTTTTAAGGAGATCCAGGGAGAAGCATCCACATGTGTACAAATACAAATTATAAATAGTAATGATATTCTAATAGTTCCTTAATTTTATACAATTTTGGTAGCTCTATAGATAGGAAGATTAAATTACAATGGCTTAACTTCTTACAATTACATAAACTATAGCATTTGGATTGCAAAGACATTTATATGCCTTCTGCAGCAAGTACAATTTCAGTGAGATAATTATTTACAATATTAGAGTAGTTAAGTTATTGCAATTCTTGGAATAGAAAAACTTAACAAGCAACATGACAGTATGGCCATTCCAGGGTTTAGATTCATAGAAGCAGTAGAAGAAGGATGAGGTGCAGAGAGAAGAAATTAAGATTTAATTGAGTAGGTGATGTGAGAGGTGAGTAATAGGTACCCTTATGAGTATGTTGAAGAAAGTTATGGAGGAGACCAAAGGGTGGAATTACAGATAACAATGGTTGTTAAGATAATTTAATAATAATGAGAGGTAACAGCAAGAAGAATTGTACTGCAGGAAACCTAGTGGTCAGAGAATCTTGCATTAGAATATCAGCTATGGCATTAAGGTAAGTTACTAAAGAGCAGATACAGAGCCATGGTAGAGACTAAAGAGAAGTGATAGCAGAGATAAAGGTTGTTTTTACTGTTACATAGTTCTGGAAATGAGTAAGGGATATATTGTACAATGAGGATTTAAGGTATGTAAGAAAAATTGAAAAATCGAGATATTAATCTAGTCTGTAACATGTGCATACCTAGGAGCTGGTTTGAAATTCTTTCAGTTGTGGTTTAAAGAGGTGATGGCTAATTAATAATCTGATTCGTATGGGTATAGTATTCCAGATTTTGTCTGCACAGCTTGAAGACCATAGCCAGTGTTTATTTATTAATTATTTTTATTTATTTATTTATTGTTTTGAGGCATTAGATCTAACAGAATGTTTTGAGAGATAGCAATGAATAATTTTGCTAAAGAGAGGAAGTCAATAGGGCTGTGTATTATTTTGTGTGTTATTAACAGCTGGGTAATGCTGGGATAGTTCTAGGTGGTTTAATATTTTAAGCATTGAGCAGTGTTGAGGCTGATGTGGTTTATTAGCAATAAATCTTGCCATTCTGTTGTACCATTTTTTGAACATTGATGTTAGAGTGGCCTGGAGGTTATTCATGACAGGAGTATTGTATAGAAGGAAAAGTGAATGACAGCTGGTAGCTAGAGTTAAACTATGGCACTGTTAGGAAGAATCTCCGGCTATACTGTGTGGCATATCGTCTACTCAGAGGTGATCTCTGCTTAACATACAAGGCCATGTCAAACCCTGAGCTGTTGCACATGCTCCACTTAAAGAAATCCCAATCCCTCAGAGCCACACGCTCCAGGGATCTAAACCTTGTCATCACAATGAACAAAACATGCTGGAGGGATAGGTTCCTGACCCAGAGACTCCCCATACTCTGGAATAGACTGCCCATACATGTCAAGCAGAGCGCCTCATTGACCCTCGTCAAAAGGAACCTTGATGATTGGATGGGAGATAGGAAATTCACCCTAGGGATCATGTTAGTCACTCTGCTAGACAGGGGCCCAGAGAAGTAAATATTGTGGGAATAAATATCCAGGGAATCATTATGGCTAGGCTTGCATAGGCCTTAGAGCCGATAGCCTAGTACCAACCTATGAACCTATGAATTGTTTTCCATATACATTATTCCTAGTTTCTAATGATTTTTTTATAGTATTGTGTGTATGAAGGTCATATTTTAGGTTATCAACAATTGTTACAGCTAACAGTTTTGAATGAAAGATAACTTTGATCACTGCCTTGTTGAATGATGTGATTTTATAATTACTGTTTTCTTGGAAGAAAAGTAATAGCTTCTGTCTTTTTTTCCAGGTTAAGCAAAACCTGAATAACACAGATCCAGCTTTCAACAGACTTAAAAAGAGTCTTGTGTGATTTTCTGCAGGGTGTAAGGTTGTTAGGTATGCAGATAACAGTGGAATCATCTGCATATTGTATGAGAGGTTTGTTAGGAGGACATATAGAGATTATTAGTAAAGATGTTAAAAAGGAGAGACCCAAGACCAGAGCTTTGTAACACACCAGTGTTTCAGGCAATTATGGTAAAAGGGTGTTATGCCATTTGACAGAAGGTAGATTGATCTAGACTCAAAGAAGGCAATTGTAGGTGATTTTATTTACTGGATACTGTGTCAATAGCTTTTGATAAGTCTATGAATGACCTTCAGGTGACCGTTCTGAGGATTTCTGTCATCTCATTGCCACATCCTTATTATTCTTGATTTGTTCTACATCTGCTGTTTCTTAACATGGCCCTCCAACTTCCTTTGTGGTATATGTCTATACATCCTGTTTCCTAATGTGCTACCCTACCATCATTTGCATTATGTAGTGTGTGCATGCTGTTTCCTCATATGAAACTCCACCTTCCTTTGGGTACATGGTCTATACATGCTGCTTCCAGTATCTGCATGGTGTTTCCTTATAAGATACTTCACCTTCCTTTGGGGCTCATGGTTTGCGGATGCTGTTTCATCATAAGAAACTCTACCTTGCTTTGGGGTACATGGTCTGTGCATGCTGTTTCATTATAACATACTCTACCTTCCATTGGGGTACATGGTCTGTGAATGCTGCTTCCTCATATGATATTCCACCTTCCTTTGGAGTACATGGTCTGTGCATGCTGTTTCCTCATATGGCACAACACCTTCACATGGGGGTTTGTGGTCTATGCATGCTGTTTCCTCATATGATATTCCTCCTTCCTTTCAAATACATGCTTTGTTCATTCCATATACTAATATGATATTCCACCTTCCTTCCTTCATATTATGAGGTTTGTGCATGCCGTTACCCAATATGGTGCTTCACATTCCATTACAGAACGAGGTCTGTAAATGTTTTTTCCACATTCCTTTGCAGTACATGGTTTATGGATGCTCTTTCTAAATATATTCCACCTTCTTTTGGGTACATGTATATCATTTTATACTGTTCACTGATTGACTTACATGTCTTAGTTTCCTTTGCTCTAACCCTTGTCACTTTTCATCCAATTCATGTTTGTTTACATTACAAAATATTGTCAAACCTTTCCACAATAACACATAATGCTATTTCAAAGATCAGAACCTTTTCTTATTATTCCCATTGCGTACGTGATTTTGCATGACTACAAAAGAAGAGGGGAATTTTTAATATCTTTATGAATCATTGTTTTTAATTTTCACAATGTATATCTTATATATTACATATATTTGTAAGATCCATATTTGGACCTGAAGTGTTTTTTATTATGTTGAGCAGACCTATGCTATGACCCCAAAAATTATCTGCATTCTTACAAAAAACAACTAGATAGAAATCTTGCGTTTTACTTTGCATTCACAAGCTGAATCATATACCCCAAACCCTATACATATTTCCCACAATTTCTACTAAATGGCACTCTATAATAATTCATCTGAATGCAAGTTAAGAAATATTAAGTCAGTGAAGACAAGACTGAGATATGTAATGAATAAACAACCAGAAGAGTGTATGATTTCAACAGAGGGGCAAAATTCCTTTCTCTTCTGTGCTTCTTTCTATACTCATTGTAATAAATGAGAGACATTTTGATTTTTCTGCTTAGCTAGTAGCCGGATTGCTGATTTGGGTAACAAGGTATTTAGCTTTTGTTACAGATATCTAAAGCTATTATGACTTTCTTCTAAAATTTGCAGAGACTGATATTAAATGGATACAATTATGAGGAACAAGATATATGATAGATCAATGTTCATCAATCGTCTTTCCATGAAATGAAACATTTTATACAGAACAACAGAGCAGTTTGTGATACTGTGTTGGTCATGGATGCACCAGCATAAGGATTCAGGTGGGAATGTACAGGCTTGCAATGCCCAGACAGTAATAACTACATTTTTTTAATTATATGTCTCGGCTAGAAACTTAGTTAATTTTGGACTGTGTTCTATACATCCTTATTTAGCTGACTGCAGACCCCCAGACCCTCTATGCTACTTTTATTTTTATTTAATCTGCCAGAAATGATTGTGTGTCAGCGAGTTGTGCAAAAACTCTTCCCAGATAACATTTAATGACGCGTACATATATGACAAACATAAATGTCTTTAAAATGTACTTCGCTGTATAAATATTTTAGCAAGTACAAAAATACATCTTCACAGAATAGCTGCATTGTAACTTCCAGGGCCTGTGGTCTCGTTGTATAATAATCTCATTACCGTGACAACTGGACCACTTCTCTGTCTTTTTCAACTTATTTAGGCATCTTGATCTGTCAATACACCAGGGCAAACTGCAATACTGCCACTAACTGGCATATTATCATTTGATATCCTTTACCAACTAATCAATTGTGTTCAGTAATCCTAGATTTTTTTTGTATTTCACAATTCAAAGGCTTTACAAAACTGAGCAGCTTTAGAAATGCTGTTGCCATTGGTACTGGAAGAAATATAAGATGGCATGACATGGTTAAGAGATTAATGTTTGCTCAAAATAGAAATGAATGTTCATAGGCTTTGAGACACAGTGTGCTGATCTAGCAAGAAAAAAAAAATTGCAAACTGAATGGATGAATAGCCAGTCCCTATCCAGCAGGGTACTGTGCAAACAACATCAGCCCTTACTGTAAATGCTTAAATGATAATATGCTGAGAACAAAATGTAACAGTATGAATCATTTAGAGATGCAGATCAAATGTTTCTTTCTCACCTTGGATTTCTAAATCAGTATTTTATAATGTATGCTGCTGACCCATTCACACCTGGCTACTTCTGTCTTCCTTCCATGTTACTCAAATTCTTTAAAACTTACAAAAAAAATCTCAGTTTATTTGCTAGTACCAGAGTTTTATGACTTCACTGTCTGTAATTAAGCAAATGTAGGTTTCAGATTCAGTACTTTTCAACCTATGGTATAAAACATTAGATAACATGTCTGCACTGTGCTTTTGTCAGAAAGACAATTCACATATCTTGTAGTAGTGATTCATTTTCAATATGTCCAAATGTGGTTCTGATTATGATTCTGTTAGTGATAGAAGCTGGAAGTTCTTTTCTATGTTCCTTAGTTTGGTTGTATTTATAATTCTATTGGTAACATTAATGCAGTAGAAATGATGTTCTTTCTCAACAAATATAACTGAGATGTTTTTGCATTTTCTATAACCTGCATTATTTTGCCAGACATGGAGGTACATACAGCATGTAAAGTGATTACTATAATTTTATCTGTCATATATTTTACATTTATTAATTATTAACTAATACATTTATTTTTTTCTTTTAATTGTCTCTGCGTTACTGCATATCACAGTGTAGGGAGGTCAAAGCATATCAATGATTAAGTTAAAAAAAGATATAATTTCTCCTTAATCTTATTACAGACAATAAAAGGTGCACATATCATCTTGTATCCTTCTCAACAATTGTATCACCACGCATAAGTGACCTTAAACATACTGCTGGAATGTAAACATTATCTATGGGGTGAGGAAACTCGAACGTATCTAAATATAATGGAAGGCTTTGTCATACAAATTGGTATTCTTATCTCTTACTGGTACAGCTTTCAACTATTCTATACTGGACTGACCCTGCACATTTAGTTAGTAGAACCAGAAAGAGACTAAATTTGGTGCTGTGCTAAGATCTCTCTTATGAGATGGACAAAATGAAGTCCTAGGATTACTTCTCAATGTGAAGTTATCATCTTTGAAGAAGAGATTAATTTGCTAATATTACAACAATATTTAATAGAGTATCTCTAGAGTAATGCAATAATCTATTGCCCAGGTTCCCTTCAATAAACACACATCGCACCAAATGGCATTTGACGACCTTTATTAAAATTCCATAAACATAACTTCATTGACCAACTAATATTTTTATTTATTAATCACAGCATAAACATCCATGTAACAGCAAGTTACGGCAGTGTGACCCCGCTCATCCTGACCAAGATAGCAGCATCCTTACCTCTGCTTGCTTACTTTTACTTGTCAGGTAGTGTCCAACCACTTACTTGCATTTCCCAGCTCATTGAAATGAAACTCCAACACAACAGGGGGAAACAGAAGAGGGACAAGCCTGGACCTCTTCTCCACCCATCAGCCTAGCCAGGCTGTTGTTCCCCCTCCTTCACTCCAGTTTCCAACAAAACATTTCCAACAAACCTAACCATGCCTAAAAGTCGAACTATAGTCATTTGGTGTACACCATACCCTCTGAACCAAACTGGATCCCTGTCATCAATTTCCCAATGGCGTAACATACAAATTGCCAAAGCCACCAGTTATCTAACTAACTGAGCATAACTGACAAGCCCTCCCAAGAAAAAAACTACCACAGTAGACCACACAATACTCATACCTTGAAATAATGTCTTCAATTCAATCACCTGTGATCCTTCCAACCGTAACTCCAAAAATATTCCCACATTGTAACCTTGCAAATGTAATACAAAAACTGTGAGGCCCACAATTCCACCTGAAACAATGCAAGCCCAATTGCATGCTGCCCGGCCAAGCCCCTTTAGCCTCCTCAACAGCTATAAGAATGGCCAAAATAATTTTTTTAATTGAAATTTCCTCCCTCACCAAGTCCAATGGCTCCACAAATACACCCTAAATGAGTGGAAAACCTCTCCCCCAGAAAACTAACACACCAAAAGCTGTACACATCATATATACAAACTGATTACACTTATTAATCCATTTAATGTCTTGACCAACATAATATTACTCCCCAAAATGACATTTCCACCTGATCCTTGATAGCTTGACCAGAAATGCAATGTAATCATTCCGCCAGACTATAAGCCAGCAAATCAGGTGTACCACCTGCATCTACACCCCAAGTCACAAGCTCTCTAGCTCCCATGTTGCAATTCTCCTGAAACAACTCAGACATGAATCATCCTGCCATGGCCACAAAGTGACTGCTCAGTCAGACACTGCCTCCCCCTCACTAGGCGCATCCTATTGCTGTTCTTCCTGTAATCCCACTCTGCAAGATTACATTTAAAAAAAAAAAATATATATATATATATATATATATATATATATATATAAACTGTCTTTCGGCTTTTCTCGGTTAGGGGTCGCCACAGCAAAACTCCGGTCCGCTAATGATTGGCAGTAGATTTTTACATGCTGGCTTGCCAGGCCTAACGCACAACCTTCAATGAAGGAACGCCCATTCACACATGTCAATACACAGAAGACGCTCTAACTGAGAATCAAACGTGCAACATCTAACAATGGGTGCACTTCACATGACTGCAAACTGAAAATACTGAAATGCATTTGACTGCGTCCACAATCCCTAATATTCAAAATACTGAAAGCTGACAATGAATCACTCTCACTGAACAAGGCCTGAGATAGTAACGTGCTGCGCCTCCCCACCGGCTGGCTAGCCCCCCCCCTCCGAAAACATTATGCTTGAAAAAACATGCTGATACAGTGCTTGGGCAAATACAGTGCTTACTTCCTTTCCCAATCACTCCCCCCAATGGTAAGGCAAAGCAAACGGCCAGAGAAACCAAGAACCGGGAAGCCAAAGCCACAAGCTGACGTGACACAAAGGCCCAAAACCATGGACATGACCCTGTACTGCTCCCACAAACTTAGAAAGCTAATAAGCAACTGGCGCTGCATCAGCCTGAAATCACTGTTCCTCCCAAAACCCACCTGCTTCTAAAAAAAAATCAGGAGAGGGAACGGAGAGAGAGAAAGAGAGAAAAAATATATACATTTTTATATATAAATTTACTCACCCAGAACCACCATGCCTCTACTCTTCCCCCAAGTCCTACCTATATTCCTAATACCTACAGGTCGTCGGGACGTAGAACTTGTCTTAACAAGTTCACACCAAAATGTGATTCCTTACCCAGTTACACTCACACAAAACTTCATAAGCACCTCCCTACACTTACCTCACTTCCTCTTAACCATCCTACTTTCCTATTTAACCCCCTCTCAACTAGCTTCTTCCCTTACTGTCCTAAAACCCATTACTATTTCAATCTAGACCCCCATCTGAAGATGCCCCTGGACAAATAGGTCTGTTACCAAACCTCATTTGCATTTCATTCCAACAAAAGATACCATAATGATGGCATTCTTAGCAGGAAAGAGAACTTATTGACTTATTGCTGATTTTTTTTATTTTCAATTTTCACTGTATTAGGAATAGCTCTGGTATTAAATGCATTGACCTGGAAGAGGGACAGGTAGAATTCTGTTTGATTCATTTGTCTCTTTAACATACAAGTGCCCAGTGCATTTTTTTTCATTATATTTGGAATTATTTATGATTACTGGTAGCATTACTGCAATTGCTCTCCAGAAATTAATGTTTGCAGATACTTTTACAGATGAGATGTATGGACATCTGTTGACTTTTGTGGCAGTACAAAGACTGATGTAGCCAAACAAAGCCTATTTGCAGAGACCTCCCCCCAACTGATGACATCAGTGGAGGGAGACAATTAGATTCTCAGGATCAAGGCTGCCAATAACGTGTATCCTCTCTTCCATCCTGAACCAATGACATGTATCCTCTCTTCCATCGTGAATAAAAAAAGGTCTTGCAGTATAATCTTTCACTTCTCTTTGAGGAAATGATTATAGAGATTGCTCTTCAACCCTTAGATGAGGCAGCAGCAGTGAGGTTGGCAAGTGTCTAAGGTGTCTAACTCATAAATGTGAGGTACTAGGTTTACTCCTCACCTTTGCTCACTGAATGGTTGTTAGCTAGGTGTGTAGCGACTGATTACCTAGCACTTACGTATAAATTAGAGTGGATTAGCTGAGCAGTGGCATCACAGTTTAATAATCTGGAGGTTGTTTCCCTCTTCAAGTATTTAAATATATATTTTTTTTCAGAAAATGAACTAAGTAATTTCATGCACTTTTAATGTTGCTGTCATTTATGGAATGAAGACAAGGTAGATCACACATACAGTAATACAATCAAAACAGCGAAATGACCTGCCTTTTGTTATGGTAACAAGTCTGAGAATGAGTTGGTTACATCTTATTCTGTAAAGGTGCTAGTAACTACAGTGTTTTTTGGGGGAAGGTGCTAGCTTGGGATCTACGAGAAGCTTCCTCATGGGTATTTGCACAGAGATTCACAAAAAAAAAAAAATTCCCCTCCCGAGCAAGAGTAGATTTTTTTCTGTTCTATATTGCAATATTTCTCAGTACCTCCTTTCTTGTTTTGGGCTAATTTGATATAATGTTTTAGGCTCACCTCACATGGTTGCCTGTTAAAATTCCAAAGACTATAACTGAATTATCAGAATCATGGGGATGCAAGTACAGTTGTGTGGGATGTTTACTAATGCTGAATTTGTAGTGTCTTAAGTGTCCCACACTACTCCCAAGGTATAGCAATCTCAGAGTTAGCATATATAGTAAAAAACTACAAAAAAAAATACTGTGATTTAATGGATGTTTATTTGACTGGGTGATTGTGTGCATGTGGTAGTGGGATTTGGGAAGGTAAGTATTTGGATGTTTGATCTGCTGTGGGTAGTTAATGTGTGTGTGGAAGATTTTGCAGGTTAGGATTAGAATATTGGCTGAGGTAGTTGATAGAGTATGTGATGTATGTACATGGGTGGTGAATGTTTTGTGTGAGTTTTACTGGTTGTAAGGTTATTTAAAAGGATAGATCTAGTGTGGTACATGTGTGTTTGTATCTGGTGTGTATGCCCAAAAATGTCTTGTAAATGTAGGTGTCACGTTAGAAGAATAGAAGCAGATTTAGTGACAGGGCTAGGGATGCCATATGTTTGTCAGGTGGACAAGGGGGAAGCCCCCCTGGCTACTTAACTAGTGCTTCCTAACTCTAACCTTATCCCTGCCCCAACCCTAACCCAACACCTTGTAGTTCTCAAAGAATCATTACCTACAACTTTGCCACATTACACTCTTTAACGATTACTGCATCATTTTCATATTTACTTAACTTAATGACATACTATTTAGAATGGACGGGCTCACCCAGAATCCTATTATCAAACTGTCTCTCAGGCATATCTGACCATTAGTTGTAAACTGTGGCAGAAATAGAAGACATGAACAGGTCTGAGTAACATCAGACTTTAAACTGGAAGTAGAGCCTTGTCGCTGAAACGAAGATGTTCTTTTTACTGACAGATATCCACTGCATTATTTCCTATGTAGCATTTACTCCAGCTAAATGAACTACAAGTACAACAGAATCTGAATGCTGAAGTAAACAGAACACAGCTTGGATAACAAACTTTTGAGTTAAGGTGTTGTTGAGAACAGTTCTTGTTTTAGGAGGCCTAGTTTTCAGAAAATGTGATTGTTATATATTACATTTCCAAATGTGACTTTATAGTGACCACTAGTCAGAAATAAATTACAAAGAACATTTTCTTTTTAATGTTAGCAGGAATCTGTGTGACCTAGAAAAAGGTAACCTACTGACGATGAATGCCTAGCAGCAACAAAGATAATTAAATTCAGCTTGCTGGTTTCTGACTTTGAACCTTTAACTAATTATTATAATCACTAATCACCTAACCAAATGAAAGATGAAAAAAGCTGGAATCATAAAGTGTCATTTAGCAGTGGAGTCATTTAAATTCAAGGTGATATATTAATCTGAAAAACAAAAACGTAATGTCATTGCTTTCTGTCATGCACCTGAAAATGAGAATTTGAAACAGTGACAGTAAGACAGAAGTTTCATTTTCCAATATCAATATATGAAATGTTAATTGGTTAGGAAAAATAAAATTATGCATATGAGAACCGTAACACCTAATTATATTAGATGGGGAATTACATGGGTATTTTGAAGTTCTGCTTTGCTAAAATTTTCTCTGTTTAACTGCAAGAGTTTAATTGGATTTTTATGGGGGCTGCAAAGAAAGATCTCTATACCTCATGCAACATAGTTTATACATATACAATGTGCCATATCACAGTGTTATACCAAGACAGTGTTGATGGTGACAGGGAGTGGATGCAGCTATACAAACTGTACATTTTAGTGTGAGAGGTAGCATCATACTTCAAGAACAATGATGCTGCATCTTCAGAGCATTGGGCATATAACTTCCGAGTTAACATTCATTGCACATGAGGAAAATATTTAAAGTGTGACCCAAAGTGCTTCTTGTCATGCTATTGTCTTTCTTAAACTGTTAACTTGACTTGTTTAGGTAGATTTTCATAGACTGTAATTTTATAGTTTTGGATGAAGACTTTAACTTTAGACGTTGGTAAAATTGAAAGCTTTCACTTTGTGGTAAAGTGTTTATGGTCAGGGTTACAAATTATATCTATTTATTGTATGTTATACATTTGTTGACCGGGTTTGTCTGGCTGAGCCCTTTTTCAGTGGAGGGCCAGGTAGAAAAGCTCCACAAATTTACAATAAAATTATAAATGAAAATAGCAGTATAAACAAAAAGTATTCAAGTTGGAACAGTAAAAGCATAAAATTATTTACAGAGTTTAAGTTAACATTTAACAGAATGATGAAGTCCTACTTGGATGAAAGCAGAGAATAAAGTG